>NC_056701.1:2307639-2315555 GCF_018831695.1 Puntigrus tetrazona
CCAAAACGGATGCATGAACTGATTCTGCAACGATTTATCGCCCTAATTTCTCTTAAAAATGCATAAAATGTGTTGTGTTCCTAACTAAATGCAAGCTTTGTTTTCAGAGTGAAGAAAAGGGTGCTACCGACCAAAGCCAAGCCCAAGCCTCAGGACGGCGGCGTGCTCCAGCGGTTGCCCGTGTCTCAGGACTCCGCCCAGCGCCCGTGGACCCGGCTCCTCCTGCTTCTGTCCAGCGAGCGCTGTCCCCGCCGGAGCCCATCTGCCTGTCGGACTCTCTGGACGAGGACCCTGCCCGGCCCGCCGCCGACTCCATCTCTCACGCCTGGCCATGTTGAGCAGCGCCGCCAAAGACCTGGCCCAGTCCAACAGCCGCCGCGGCGCCGAGCTGCCCAAAGCGCCCAGTCGCTGCTCACGCCCCCACACCTGGTGAAAAAGAGCGCGAGCACCCCCGCCTCCGCCACAGCTCCGCCCCGGCGCCCTCTCCTCCACGCCGGCCCGGCCGTTAAAAACGTGAGCGCCCTGTCCCAGGTTCAGAGACATTCCGTTATTCCAGCTCAGCGACCGTCCGTGGCTCCGCCTGCTAAGATGGGCGTGTCTCGGGCGAAGCCCCCGCCTCTCCCGACGGCGCCGCCTCTTCACGCCTCAGAAGATCGTGTGGCGGGAAAACGGTGGTCGCCATGCCTACAGGCCTCATCAAAACCAGCAACAACAGCTCTGCGCGCGCACGCTTTCCGCCACTTCCTCGCCGTCGCATTTAAACGTAAAATCGCCGCAGTGTTTCCACGCGACGCCGCAAGCCAAAAACCACGAGTCGCCCAAACCAGGCTTCATCACGCCCATGCAGGCCACTCTCACCAAGTCTCCCACACCCCAGCTCGCCCATCATCAAGCTCACGCCACCGCCTCGCGCCGTCGCTTTCCAGGACGCCCACGTTACCCAGCATGCACCAGCACGCCTCCAAGAGCCCGGCTTCACGCTGGGTTCGCTGGCGGGCGTTACAGCACCCCGTGGTGCAGAAGAGTTCATCTCAGGGCAACAGCATCTCTGGACTCGCCACGACGACCGCGCCTGTCGCCAAGCAACCGGCCTCCAGCGACGCCGCGTGGCGCAATCACAGTCAGCGCACACAGACAAGTGGGTGGAGCTAATCAGGAGTGAAAACGATCACGTCTGTGTCTACAGCCACAGCGTCTCCACTCACAGGTCTGTCTGCTCATGTGATTCAGGCCTGTTATCGGCTTTTTAAGATTTAGATTATTACATTGATATAATTTAAAAATGTTGTTTTATTACTTTTTAAATAAACATTTAAATTGCTTAACAGAAAAAATAACAACATCGGCAAAAACAAGAATATTTATTCACCTATGGACTTATTTAATGTGCAATCTTTGGTTTAATTACATTTTTTAAACAAATTAATTACTTTTAATTAAAAATAAATTTTAAAATATTTATAAAAATTTTAAAAGCATGAGATTTGGGAATGTTTAATTACAAAATTTAAATAAAAAGAAATACTTATTTAGGATGTTTAGTAGAAATATTAAATATAATATAAGAAATGAAATAAGAAATTGGAGAATATTTAAGTGTTTTCTTGTGATTTTTTTATTCATTTTTAATTTTTTTTCTTTTAACATTAAAAAGTATTTAGTTTTATTACTTTTACACTTGTTTTTAACTTAAAGGAGTAGAATTATTCTGTTATTCCTTTTAAGTTAGTAATAATCCATTCATCCATCCATAATAATTTATGCTGCAAATTCCAAACGGAGCTTATCTTGAACTCAAATATTCCTCAAAATATAAGTGTACTCTGACAGTGTGATGATGATGGTGGTGGTGACGATGATGACGATGATGACGATGATGACGATGATGATGATGATGACGATGAAGATGATGATGACGATGATGATGGTGATGTGTTTCAGGTGTCCTCCTCCAGTGCTCTGCTGGGCTCGGCCGGTCCGTCTCTGCCGCTGGGCTTCGGGATGCTGGGAGGCCTGGTTCCCCGCCTCTCCCGCTCCAGTTTCCAAACCTGCTGAATCTTCCTTCCTCTGTGGTTTCCACGGCGACCAGCGTGGCTCGACCAATCCCAGCAGCTCAGGGTTTAACCTTCCCAGAGTGAGTCAGCAGGGCTAGTTTAGTACCTTTTTAAGTCTTAGAAAGGTCTGTTTTGTTAACCTTTCAAACGACTCTCATCTTCATCACTGTGATGTTTCTAATAGATATGTTTCATGGGTGAGTCTATTAGTGACATCCAATAAAATCTCTAAGGCAACAAATGTACTCAGAAATTTAATATATAGACATGTCAAAAATAGCATCAAACGGATATATTCACTTATTATTGTTTCATGATCATGTATTGAAATTTTATTGTTGTTAAAATTTCAGGTATATAAAAATATAACGACTGCTAATATGACATTAAATGTAGAAATGAGACTTTATAAAAGATAGAAACATTTTTAGATTTTTTAATGTAAATTTTTAATTATATTATATTTATTTATAGTTGGAATTGTATTGATGGTCTTAAGTAAATGCTAATCCGAATTAATCAAGCAGATAAATAATTAGAATTAAAAAGTTTAATTCGCTTGTCTTTTTTAAATTAGAAGAAATCATGTTGACTTACATTTTGTTCATAGTATTTCCATTTTGTTCGTTGTTGAATTTAAAGGGCCAGAACTGCCTTAGTATTATGTGGACCTCAGAAAACAATTTTTTTAAAAATAATCGTGGGCGTGGTTTGACGCGCATAGAATCGGTGGGCGGGTTTGACTAGCGGTGTAAATTGGTGGTGGGTGTAGAATTGGTGGGCGAATTGGTCGTGCAGTGTAGAATTGTGGTGTGTAGAATCGTGTGGGCGGGCTGATTATCTTCTGTGGAGGCGGGGCTTATCTGCACTATTACATCACAGAGTAAAACATTCTCCAAGCTGTCACGACCGCTTCAATAGAAGCTGCTTTTTAGACTAAACTCACGGGATATTTTTACAGCAGTGACCTCTTAAATGTCGAAAGATCAAGATAATTCTGCTCTGCCAGTTCACGACCCTTTAAAACCCACACGACGTGGCAGCTGTGTTGTTCGCCACCTGCTCTTCATCACGTGGCTCGTCGTGAATCTGCTTCCTCTCATTGAATCCGCGTGTGGCGCCTCTGGCGCGTGGTGCGTGTCTCTCTGTCCCGCTCTCCTCAGATGTGTTAAAGGGTCTCATGTCAGGGGCTCAGGCCGCTTCTGCCGCCACACTTACAGCTGGCTTTTCAGGTAAACGCTGAGCGGGTGACGCTCCCGCCGCCTGCATGCGCATGCTAGCTGCTACCTTCATCATCTTCAGCCGGACGTCAGCCGCAGGGCCGTACTCACTCTCTCTTTCTCTGTGCAGATGTCAATCAAACGCAGGGCGAGAC
Source organism: Puntigrus tetrazona (assembly GCF_018831695.1). Taxonomy (NCBI): domain Eukaryota; kingdom Metazoa; phylum Chordata; class Actinopteri; order Cypriniformes; family Cyprinidae; genus Puntigrus; species Puntigrus tetrazona. Next base: position 2,311,069 of record NC_056701.1, read on the forward strand.
TTGAAGAGGAAGACCTTATGACGCCACAGAGCTTTATCCGGGACTGACTCCACGCCATTTTTATGCATGAAGCGCTGGTCGTCCCAATGAGACGGGCCATTTTTATACGCAATTTGAATATTGATGCTGATGATTAATGTTATTAGTTTGAATGATGATCCGTGGGTTGTACATATGTATCAATGTTTACACAGACGGACCTGATCACTGTGGACGGGAGGGAAACGTGTGTGTGTGTGTGTGTGTGTGTGTGTGTCTGCATGTCGATTATAGCGCAGCTTCTAGTACATGAGGATGTTTTTTAACGCGTGGATGAGTGAAGGTGTTCCTCCCTCTCTGGTGTGGGTCGTGTCTCCGGTGCTGTTCACCAACGAAACGCCCCTTAAAATTGTTCAAACCAAATGACATGGCGATGGACGCAAGTGCCATTGTAATATACTTGAACTTTCAGGATTTGTTTACTTGGCGCTTTCAGGACACGCAGCAAAATAAAAATGCAGAAGCCTTAGTGAAAACTGTGTTCTGTGATGATTTTTGGTCTGATTTTTAGTCTCAGAGCAGTTTTTTTTTTGTATTATATGCAAGTATTGATTTAACCTAAAACGAAGGTTCAAGGTTATATATATATTTTTTTGGTCTTAAATTCACTCTTAAAATACGATTTAAGTGACTATTTCATAAAACACTGTTTTACAGAATTTAGCCCAACCTCCCAAAAACAAGTACAGTTCCATAATATAAAGTGCTCTTTTTGTTTTGCACTAATTTAGTTAAGATCATCTAATGTGTGCTTAACTGCTATTTTGAGACACCATTAATAAAGTAAACGACTTTTTTAACATTTTTAAAATGTATTTAGTTCCATCTTTCATACAATAGCACACCTAAGTTTAATACTTTTTTTAAATACAAAAGGTAGAGCACTTTAGCTCATATTCATGGTGTCTCCAAAATAGCAGTTAAGTTCTTTTAATGTACTAAAAATTATTCTTTAGCGCTTATCAAATACAAAATTAGTGCTTGAAAATACATAATGGAAGTGTACTAGTTTTGCCTGTATTAACCTACATTGAAATTATCAGTTGTTTTAAGTTATATGTAACCATAACATTTCAAATACAGGAGAAAATGAAATTATCATAGGCATGCATCCATAAAAATGCAGATTTTAGATTAAATTTTTTTCCTTTTATATCAGGCTTCAAATATCTATTTGGATGTCTTTGGAGGGCTTGTTAAAATGTATTTAGCTTGAATTGTCTTGAATAAATCTAACAAAGCCAGAAATTGTTGTCTGAACACTTCTGAGGTTTTAACAACAAATGCTATCAAAATTGGCATTTCCCCAAAGTGTAAAAAAACAGTATAGATAATTGCTTATTTCAATGTGTGCATCTCCTGCTTTAATCTGGAGTCGATGAAGAATGAAGAACTACTAAGAGCTTCAGCAACTGAACTCTAAACTAGTTGAAGCCATTAGAAAAGTCTGCGTACCATTTTTAATAAGCGGTATGTAAAAACGATCAGCATCCTGCACGAGGCTAAGCTTTCAGAAACATCACAGTCGTGGGACAGAAACTGTGGTACTGTGAGTTTAATTCATCATCCTCAATCTTCATCGGCACATCTCTACAGCAAACACGCGCCCAGTACAAAATATCAACGAGGTGAACGAGATCGGTCTAAATCATAACGACTCAAAAAGAACCGAATCCAATCGAATCCGGCAAACACGGGTCAACTCTGGCTGAGGGAGAAGGACAGACAGTGAATGGCAGTGACGCCTCGCCTCCACAGGAAGCGGTTCGCCCATTTGACCAGCGGCCTGGTCTTATCGCCGGGCCTACACTGATGCGCTTTATACTTTTCACTTCTGCCATGTATTTAGGTCCAGGCGTCCTCCTTGCGCATACACACACCACCTGCGCACACACACACACACACACATATATGACTTTCAAAGAATCTTGAAAATACAACATATCGCCATTTCCACAAAAACACTCACAGCACAACTGCTTAACGCTGATGATAATCTTGACCTCAGGCCAGAGGAGATGCTGAAACGTATATGATTTAACAACAACTTGAAAACAGATCAATTAATTTTTTCTAAATTCTAATTTTATGAATTTTTCATTCAGTTTCTTGGTGAGCAGAAAAGACTTAAACACTCAATGTAAAATGTTGAAAGGTACCCAATTATGGTACTAATCTAACTTGCTTAGCCAATTCCTGGAAGAAGTGTTTAGATATAAATGTTTTAAAACCATCTTGAAAAAACGCCTCCAATGCTTCACAAACATTTTAAAATCATACAAACTCAGGTTAAATAAAAAAAAATATATATTTGTACAGTATTATAAAACATATGCAGCACTTTAAAACGTCTGGCAAAGAGAATATGGACCATAAGAAAAATGCTTCAAAAAATAAAATAAAATAATTGATTTTATTTGGCATTAAATCATTCTTGCTCTGGGGTACAAGAAAAAGTTTTTTAAATACAACATTTACTCCCTTTATCTTTATATATATTTACCACTAAATAAAACGTAAAATTAAGTCAGAATTGTGGGAAAGTTCAACCAAAAATGAAAATCGTGGTCATCAAGCATTTCCTCGAGTAGTTCTTAAAGAAGATATTTTGGAAAAGTTTGTAACTAGACTGGAAGTGACTTCCTTAGCAGGAAACAAAACACTATAGAAGTCAACGGTGACCTAAATGCCTCGGTTAAAAACTTTTTTTCCTACAACAGAAAAATAATTCCTTAATCTCAATCCTTGAGGTAAAAGTATTTTTGTTCAGGTTTGTGGGATTAATTAATTACCTTCTACCATTTTTAATGGAACGGCCTTCCATAAAATACACCGCTGGACCGTTGGTCTGTCGCATAGCAACGGGCGTGTTAAATCCGGAGCCGTTAAAAATTTAAAATCTGCAAAGGAGGAAAACGTATACCGTTCGAATTACGAACTTTCATGGTTTGGATCTCTCTAACCAGCCCGATGACGACAAACTCACGCATTGCCATTAAGTCTCTATCGGTTGTGGCACAGCCCGCGTCTCACCTCGGAGCCGAGTTTTCTGTTTCTTTGCCACCATCCCGGTCTCGGAGGGCTGGGTCTCGCGCCTCTCCGCTTCTGCCTACCTCGAGAGTCAAAGAGGCTAGACTGGATACAAGTTACACGGCTTTGGGAAGGACAGTGACCTGACCTACTGACAGACACCTCTCCCCGTGTGGAGTGTGTGTGTGTGTGTGTGTGTGTGTGTGTGTGTGTGTGTGTAGCTAATGTAAAAGTGCGTCCGCTGTTGTTCTTATAGTGCTGCTCGCGCGAAGCGGCTTCTTTGTCCTGAGCCGCAGCAGAGCCTCTTTCGTCTTCCTCGCTGCCCTCGCCTCCTCTCGCTCTCTTCCTCTTTCTCCTCCTCCTCCATCTTCTTCTTTAAAGAGCCCATGAAGCTGCTGCCGTTGGCGGCCTGCGTTGGTTGGCTTTGGGCGCCCTGGGAGCCGGGCTGTTGCCGCCGGACTCCGCTGCTGCTGCTGCTGGAGGACTGGTGGTGGTGGTGATGGTGATGATGATGATGATGATGTTTGGCAGGATACTTGTCAGACGGCGCTGCTTTTTCTCCATCGTTTTACCGTTCGGCATGAAGTAAATACAGCCTTCTACATCTGCACCCGCGGTGTTCTTATTTCTGCACCGAAGCCACGGCTTGCGGTTTACCGTGAATAAAAAACAAAACTTTCCGCATGTATTTTTGAAACAAAAGTACACGCGTAATGCAGGACAAAATGAAAGAATAATACGTTAGCCTGCCCCGTTGCGGATCGTGAAGCGTCGCGTATGAAACAAAAATACCACTGCCGATTTATCAGAAAGCGCGCGGGTTGTCACGACGCCGCGGGAGCGAGCGTGTTCGTGATCGTACACCGGCCGTGGATTGAGCGTGGAATCGGCAGGATTCCGGGGGTTTTGGTCCTGATGTTTTTCGTACAGGTTTGTTGTGACAAAGCGTCGCTCCGCCATATACTTCGTTTCATCTGGTGGCCCGCTCCTGGTGCAAGAGAGTGGCGCTGGCGCCGCCTGCAGGCCGGAGGTGAGGAACTGCGGGCGCTTCACGCGGTTAGTTAAAATAAAATAAAACATTTTAACATGTTTTATTTTACTTATTTCTGAAGCTACAATATTTTTAAAACAAATAGTGAAGTGTTTCTGGATCTATCATTTAATCTAAAATCTATGTATTTTTTAGTCCTAAACTATTCCCTTTAGAGAAAGAGTTAAAAGATGTAAGATATATATATATATATATATATAAAAAAACCTTTTGTGTGTGTGTGTGTGATAAAATAAGTTTTGACTAACTAATCTGCCTAAATGTGATGGACAATATTTAATAAAAATACAATTTGATTTAAGGAAATACAAATTGAGATTATGTGAGAGTAAAATATATTTTTAAATTATTTAATACAGTAATATCA
>NC_056701.1:2315655-2315926 GCF_018831695.1 Puntigrus tetrazona
AGAGAGAGAGAGAGACAGAGACATAGAGAGACAGAGATAGACAGAGAGAGAGAGAGACAGAGACAGAGAGAGACATAGAGACAGAGACAGACAGAGATAGACAGAGAGAGAGACAGACAGAGAGAGAGACAGAGACATAGAGAGACAGAGACAGAGAGAGAGAGAGAGAGAGAGAGAGACAGAGACACAGAGAGAGAGACAGAGACACAGAGAGAGAGACAGAGAGAGACAGAGACAGAGAGAGACAGAGACAGAGAGAGAGAGAGAGACA
>NC_056701.1:2315979-2320328 GCF_018831695.1 Puntigrus tetrazona
GAGAGAGAGACAGACAGAGAGAGACAGACAGAGAGAGAGACAGACAGAGAGAGACAGACAGAGAGAAATGATCTCTCTATTTCTGAAAGATCCTTCAGAACTGATTCTAATACGCCGATTTGTCGCTCAATACTCAACGTTGAAAACGGCATTAGTCATTTTTTTCTAACATTATAAGAGTCTCTTCACTACCTCACACACACACACACACACACACCTCGAAGCGTGTTTTGATGACGGTGACGGGGAGCATGCAGACGCCTGCGACACACCTGGCTCCAGCTCCCAGCAGTACAGCCTGCAAGGGCCCCGGGGCCCCATCAGCGAAAAAGCGCTGCTTCAGAGTGAAATACGTGCTGAAGTAGATGCCGACTCCTGGAATACAGCGCACAAACGACTGCGGAGACACAAACAGACTGTAACCCCGCGAACAGGTGAGGTTTGGCACCGAATCAAGCGCGATACTCACAGGAGAAACACCTCTCCACAGGCCGAGGAGCTTCTCCGTCCGCAGGACGCTCACAAAGACCGTGACCATACCGACCCGAGCCGACCTGAGGCACAGAACACGGTTACTATACTCACACTCGTTCAGTGCAGAGGTTCAGCTCGTCCTGTGCGTGGACCGACCCGGGCTGGACGCCGTGAAGGGTCTGCAGACGCGTCTTCACCAGGTCCAGGGGCTGGAAGAGCAGCGTGGAGCACGTCCCGCTCAGGGAGCCACACATGAACGCTTTCACAGCTGGGTGAGCCTAAAATCACAGAGAGAGAGAGAAACCTCGTATCTAAAGCACCATGCGTTTAGCTCTGCGCTCAGCCCAAAGCTGCTTTCATCACGACTGTTCGCACAAGGTTTATAAAAAAAATCGTTTTTATTAATAATTGTTTATAAAACGGGGGCCATTGTTCATTAAAATCATTTCGTAAGTTAGTGATATGATTGATACGTAAAGCATGACTCCGTTGATCTCCTGCTGAACTTTCACTGAGGTTCTCCTCCTCGTCTACGGTTCGGCCGAAGGTGTTTGCCTCTTTAGAGCGGAGCCATGGCAACCGAGGGTTTAACCCAGCCAATCAGAACACAAAAAACAAGAGGCTCGGCTGAAGCCCGCCCCTTTCAGATGATTTACAAAAGAGCTGTCTGCTTGGTTTCTGCAAGGGCTTTAGGTAAACAACCAACGACTCTCTGAAAACACACGCAGCGATTATCAGCAGCGAACATGAAGTAAAGACAGCGTTGGCTAGTCAGAGCCGGGTAACTATCAGTCAAGCTGCAGTATCACTAAACCGATAACACGATGATGATACGAGTCGAGAAAATCAAGGTGACCAGATCAAGACAGGGGTCAGAGGTCAGAAGGAGACCACAGAACAGACCACACGATGTCAAACAGTAAGCAGTATTGGATTATTGGTGGATATACGAGAGCACATATGGACCTCGAGATGAAAAAAAAGTAGTTTTAAAGCTTTAGTAAAACTCAACTTTCCAAGAGTTGTCACAAAGAGGTTGCAATAACGTAAGTAGAGAAAAAACTATGCGTCAAGTTTTATTTCTCAGGTAAGCAATGTTTTTGCAAGAAAACTAAAGCAAGTAAGAAACTCTTACCAGTGAGAACTCCATGATGTTTGAGATGTTCTTCGGAGCTGCTCGGCTGATCTGAAAGCAGCAGTGATCTGAGAATGAATAACTGACAGCATCTCTTTCATGGAGCACAAACCGAGCGTCACCTGACCGGGGTTCTCTCCCCAAAACACGCTCTCGCGGTGTTTATTATTCCGCGCGCGCTTGGCTTCTCGCGTGAGGAGCACGATCTCGTGCTTTGGGTTTTAAAAGCAGGCTTTGGGGGGTTTTCCGCGTGCTTCAAGGTAAAAAAATCAGATAATGTGCTTAAGTAAAAGATCAGCTCACCTCTGCTTACTCTACGACCGTGTTCGCGAGCGTCATTCCTGTTTATAGTGACTGAAAACGCTACGAAAAAACTAAAATATAAATGATAAGAGAAGAGAAAAGGTCAAACGAGCGATCGACGCCGCGTAAAGCGCTCCTGTGTGCCGCTCCCGCGCGCGCGCCGCAGGTATAAAAGAAAGGGGCGGGGCCTGACGCAAGGTGCGCGACGCGCCGATTTTGATTGGCCAATAACCAGCTAGCCCCTTCAAGACCAGGGGACAAATGTAAAGGTTGAGAAATAACAGCGAGACATTACACCAGTCAACATTCACAACCTTCTATTATAACACGCTCTCGACGACTTTGCATTTTTTGATCCACATCTAATATTGACTGCATTACATATTAATACTAATAACAATTTATTAAATACATTTACGGTACAATAAATATATTTTATACTAATAACAGTTTACTTTACCTATTTAAAGCACATCAAGCCCAACCGGATTTATATCAAACATATAACTTAGACTAAGAATAGAGAAGGACGACTGACTTAATAAAATAAACTACTTGGAAATCTCAGTGGAACAGTCTTTAGATTGAACTGTTAGCTATAGATTGGACTCAAAGCAGAAAAATCCGCTCGGAACCGGATCTGACCCCTTCGGCTTTGCAGTGTGCGCGCTCTCGTGGACGAGCACAGGAACTGTCCAAACAGATTATTATTGCATTTAATATTTTACTCTAAAGCTATGAGATTTACTAAAAAAAAATAAACTAAAAAATAAATATTACAATTTTTTTTTTATCAGTGATTAAAATCGATAAATAAAGCAGTGAATGTTTAAATTAAATTGAAATTGAACGTTTAGGAAAGAAATGCTGGTAGGAACCACGGATATCATAGTTTCCTCTTACAATCGTGATCTTTTACTCTTGTTTTAACCCAACTAATGAAAAAAAAAAGAAAAAAAAATGAAGCTCATACATTTGCTAAAGGGGTTTTGAAAAAGCCATTTTTATTGCATAATTATACCAACAATTTATGACAAATTTCTCCAGGTATCATTAAAGAGTTGCAGAGACAGAACAAAACATCACAAGGTCATTACTGAGAGACAGAGAGAGAGAGAGAGAGAGAGAGAGATGCTCTATCTATCCATACACAATCAATCGTAGTAAATTTCTCTCACTTCCCAGCAGTGTGAGCGAAAAGAAGCAGAAACTGAGCACGAGCTTGGAGGAAGGAGATCGATCGCCGCGTGATGGGATGTGATGTCAGAGTGTTACACGTGATCAGAGGTAGCCGCGGAAGTGCTCCGAGTCGGTTTTTTTGATTTAAAAAAAAAAAAACTCCCGCCAAACGTCCGACTCCCGCTTGCGCCCTGAACGTCGACGGAGACGCATTTACCGGAAGATAAAGAGGAACACGTCCAAAGAGTAGATTTAAGGCGATAGTGCATGTCTAAATGAGCTCGTGCGTTTCCTACGCCATCCTTCAATCCGCTTCAGCGGCGCCAAAAACGCTGTTTTACTGCTCAAAAAAAAATTCCCCCCCAAGTCATGTGCATGAAAATCGCTAATATTATCGGCGCTGGTTCGATTTGCTAAATGCCTCATTGGTGTGTAAAGCCCAAAAGCGTAACTGTAAGATATCGACACAATCGTTTATTTGCCAGCAGAGAGCGCTACGTTCATCCTTATACCATTATAAAACGTACGAATAAAATACGGTTTTCGCAGAAAGCAATTTCGCTTTGGTCCCCTTCAGATAAGTTCTCTTCTTCTTCTTCGCCATTTTTTTTTTTAATTTTTATTTTTTATCTTTTTACTTCGGTTAGAAAAATAGATGCGGACTCGGGAGCGCGGTCGACGGAGCGCGTCCTTACAAAAATATCGTTGCGTCGTTTTTCTATTCTAGAGGAATGACAGGAAAACGGGAGTTTGGTCCTCAGTGGGCGACGCTGTCAGGTGTGTGATTGTCAGGAGAACCGTTGAGTGAGGATACAAGAAGAACAAAAACAAAGTATCTCTGAGTTTTCGTGGACGTTGTGGTCCGAGACTGTTGTGTTACGTGTGTGTGTGTGTGTGTGTGTGTGTGTGTGTGTGTGTGTGTGTGTGTGTGAAGGGACGCTGCGGTCCGTCTTCTTTCACTCAGGTTTGGGTTCGGGGGTCTCGGTCTTGGCCTCCGGGTCTTCGTCGCTCTCGATTCCCGAGCGGCTCACGATGCGGCGCATGGTGAAGGGCAGATCTCCGCGTCTGGACACAAGAGACACGCAACGAAACAACTTAGAAGACGATACCGCCGTAGAAGAACAGAACGAATTGATGTGTCAGTCGCAATTGAATGAGATTATATTACAGTTCGTGATCAACGGAATTCTTTTTTTGTTCGTTGTAGTGTAGTATTTAATATTAAACTAAAAGAAAATCTTTTTTTTTAACTGTTCGT
>NC_056701.1:2320428-2320568 GCF_018831695.1 Puntigrus tetrazona
TATTTTATATTATATATGAATGTTTTTCTTAAATGTATACATGCATGTGTGTTATTATATATACATAATAAATGCGCACACTATATATACATACATTATGTAAACTAAAATTTCGATTTAGGATGCGATTAGTAGTTTTA
>NC_056701.1:2320586-2323664 GCF_018831695.1 Puntigrus tetrazona
CCCCCCCCACCATCCACGTCTAATTCCACCACGCGCTGCTCTCCGAATCATTTTAAAGTACATTTTTATAGCTGTTGTATAATGCTTAGTCCTGCAGTCTCTCATAGGTTAAGTCACTAATAATTAATCTGCCAAAAAGTGAAGAAAGGGCTGAGACTTTCAGACACTCGCGTGTGTGTGTGTGTGTGTGTGTGTGTGTGTGTGTGTGTGTGATGAAGAAGCTGACGACGGCCGCACACACATCATTCATCCTGAAGTCTTAATGTGACTCTGAATAATACATCTGTGTGCCGCAGAGCTTCATCTGAAGCGCCGTGATTGTGTCTGATTGTGTCTGACTGCTTCCTGAACGCTGCCCGTGTCCCAAAGTTCATCAAACATGATCAAAATCGACTTCATTACAATGATAATGATGGAGTAGAGTTTCAACCAGACCATATGAAGATGTTTTCCGTTCAAATCAAGTGGTGTCTGTTTTTCAGTGAATATATCGTTTTGTTTTGAAATAAAATGCATTTCAGTTTCACATCAACCTTGAAGTGATAGAAAGGTTTGAAGAAGCAGAACACAGCTGATATGTGGAGCTCATATGTGTATATATATATATATATCATGTTATTTTTAAGACTGACACTGAGTAAGAAGAGCACTGATTAGTGCTGAGGTTCAGTGTATTTGGGTTGATTTGGTTGTTTTTCTGAGATCCCTTGGATCCCAGGATTTGTCTTTCTCAGCAGCAAGAGTCCTTCTCCTAATTCAGTTTTTATTACGTTTAAGTTGCTCGATGTTTCTGCCAAAAGCACTAAGAGAAATGGATCAGTCCACTCAACCCTCACTAATGACTTCCCCTCTCTCTCTCTCTCTCTCTCTCTCTCTCTCTCTCCGTGTGTGTGTTTAGTGTCTCTCGTCCACACGCGTCTTTCATTGATCAGTTGTGAGACGTTTAGAGACTCAGGTGTAGTTTTCATGATCGTCTAGATCTCTTGATATTTGATCCTCGATCACATAAAACCCACGATACACGATATAATAAACAGTCAAACAACCCCTGATATTTAGAGCTCATTTCTGGGGTTTCATTTTATTACCTCAATCGGTGTGATTGCGTTGCTATGCTGTTGCTATGGGTGTGTTTAGGGGACTTGAGGCACGGACACTGATAGGATGCTCTGAGTAGTTGCTAGGGTCTTCGACAATAGTTGCTAGGGTGTTTTCAGTGGTAGTTAGGCAGTTTAAATTGTACCTAAATTTGAATAATAATTTGACCACAGATCTGAGCAATGATATGTTTGATAATATATAATATGTATTGATGGGTGCTAGGGTGTTACTAGGTAGTTGCTAGTGTGCTTCAAGGAACTATTTTTGGAAGTAGGCTCATTCTCCAACATGGTGTACTGAGACCGGCGGAAAATGAAAAGTTGCAATTTTCTAGGCCGATATGATTAGTAACTATACCCTCATTCCGGCGTAATGTGGAAAATAATCCCAGCTTGCAAGACGCTCTCCCTGTGCTAGCAAGACGGTGCGGCCACTTTTCATTTTCCCTGGGTCCTTAGGACACGATATAACTAGAGTCTAGTTTTAAACAAAAACACTTTGGTCATTTTTGAATGCAATGCTACTGGTCTAACTGGATTCAATGATCTATGCTAAGCTATGCTAAAAGTGCTATCTCCAGACCCGGAGATCGGCTGAATGGATTCAAAAATTGTAAAACTCAATTTAATAACTCTGGGGGAATTGGAGTGTTGTTTCTATGGTATTGCTATATGGTTGCTAGGGTGTCCGTGCGGTTTCTAGGTGTTACAGATAGTTTTTAAAGCGTTGGTGAGTAATCGCTAGCGTGTTTTATGTAGTTTCTATCATTTGGTGGCTGTTAAGTCATTGCTATATGGTTGCTAGGGTGCTTTTGGTAGGCAGTAGCAGGGTCTTATCGATGGTTGCTAGGGGTATTTCCAGTCAAATATCAAACTCAACTATAGGTTAACTGTAATTGTTCACCACCATTTTTTTGGTTTTACATTTGCAGCAACTATTAAAAATGGAGTAAAAAGTATGAAAGAGTTAAATTCTACATGCAATTGTTTCTTTTTATGAGCTCTCTCAGTGGCTTTGCTTCGCTCTGGCTGTTTTTCAGATGGGAACTCGTGTTGTTGGGTTCCTGGGTAATGTTGTCTGTAAACACAGCGGTCAGATGGCTTCTGGGAAACGTTCCCGACCGGAATACCTGAGATCTGTGGGCGGGGCCTCGTGGGCGGGGCCTCACGGACCCTGTGAAGCATCATGGGAAGGTTTCCACTGTCATTTCAGAATGCAGTCGCTCACTTTAACCTGGTCAGATTTGGACCTGAGATTAAAGATACATGACATTTAAGTGCTGATCATAAATTAGATGGTGTTTATATTGAGAACACGCATCTCTTTCTTTAGAACAGCTTGACACAATAATAACTCACTTCTCTGTTTTGTGTCACTGGATGTTGCAGCCAGAACCATCTGAAGAGAAAAGAAAGTCCTTGTGACTTTATAAGGATAAACGCACACATGAAAGGAACGTTTCACCCAAAAATGAAATTTATCTCACTCTCTAGACGGTTCAAGATGTAGATGAGTTCGTTTCTTCATCAGTTTTGGATAAATATAGCATTACGTCACTGGCTCATCAATGGATGCTCTGCAGTGAATGGGTGCCGTCAGAAAGAGAGTCCAAACAGCTGATAAAAACATCACAATAATCCACACCATTAAGTCATTTTAAGTTCATGCTTAAAAATGATTTATCATCTGTTTGGACTCTCTGACGGCACCCATTCACTGCAGAGCATCCATTGACGAGTGTATTGCTACATTTCTCCCAAACAAACTTATCTACATCTCGGATTACGTTCTTTATCGCAAAAAAAAATTCAGCTGCAGCGATTTTTAAGACAGTGTGTTTGTACGACGCACTTGTGAGGGGTTTCGTTTCCTCTTTGGTTGAGAACAGTCACAAGAGTTCACAAGTGCCATACTGTGTATTAAACGAGTGAAACGAGTAGAGGTGCCAAGCTGCAGAGCTCGTCTCTGAGCAGGAAG
>NC_056701.1:2323671-2333724 GCF_018831695.1 Puntigrus tetrazona
GTGTGTGTGTGTGTGTGTGTGTTCCTGCAGTCGTCTCTTGTGTGTCATGTAGAGATTAACAGGAAGCTGTTGCTGTGGCTCTCTGTGAGCGGAAGCCATCGCAGTACGTGGTGTCAGTGCCTCTAAAAACAGACAGAAGCGTGTTTGATCTGAGAGGAGAGGAGCTGATGGACAGTGAAGGAGACGCTGGAGATTGTTCGCTGGAGGAGTTTCCCTCGAGCCCAGCGGAGGCCGAGCATGTGGTAGGAGCTCAAAACCTGGCCGACTCGGGTCCTTACCAACCTGTAGACAGTTTTTTTTGCCCGTGGAACACAAAATAACTTTGCCGTGGCGTTGTTACTTAATTTTTGCATTATTATTTTGAACATTTCTGCTTTTTCAAGGGCGAGACTTCTGTTTGTCGACTAACATCGATACATTGACATGTTCTTTTGAAGATACTGCTGTTCTTATGCTGTCAGGTGATGTCAAATCATGGTAGATTTCAACCAATGAAAAAACGTATCTGTTAATATTAGTTAATGGACCTCAGCTAACATGTATAGTTGTATTTTTATCAAGTAAAGTTATTGCTCATTGTAATGCATTAATCAGTGCCAAATAATGGGATTTTAAAACACACACACACACACATATATATATATGGCCTCCATTGACTTTCAATTAAAACAAAAAAAACATGCATTTCTTTGAATATCCTCTATGTTCTTTGTTTTATATTTAAGTCTAAAAGGGTTGAAACAACACGAGGATGATTGATGATAACAGCACTGACATTTTAAGGCCTGAACTAAACCTTAGTGAGCGGACCATCGTTATGATTCTGGTTCGTAGCTGTTTTGGTTTTGCTCTTCTGCTGATTCTGAACCTTGTTCGTAGTGAAACCAGTGCTGCTCAGAGCTGAGCGGCGTTCGCAAGACCTTCGATTTCCGTAATGTGACGTGTTACTAAATCAAACAGGATATAACGATGAACTTAGGCCGAGACTTGGCGTCTTTTTTTCTGAATAAATGATTGGACGCGTCTCTGTGGGAAGGTGGCTGATGAATAAGATGGATCGATGTGGAGGAGGAGAAAGTTTAAAGACACGGAAAACGGTCTGATGGATCATTAGCACTACATCAGGAATGAGTATTTAGTGGAATATAGGAGAAATAACGACCCAAATGAGTCACTCGTTGTCATCAAATAAGAATATATACCGACAACAATAGTAAAGTCAATTTCACACGTAACACTGAAAGTGTTTGGTGAAACATACATCTTGGTTTTAATCAGACGTTACTGTAGAGGAGACGGGGAGAGCGGATCAGATCCATTTGATGAGAAACGTTTTTAATGTATGCTGACTTTTGATATACAGACTTAGAGATCTTTTGTGAAACTGTAGAGATAAATGTGTCTGTTTTTTAAAGAAGAAACATTCGAAAAGCGGGAGACTTAGCAAATTTGTAGTTGGATTTTTTTTTAAAATCAATTGCGTTTTTTTCTTCTCCTACACGTTTTGCATGAAGTGACTTTTCCTGTGTTTTGTAAGTGAACTGCTCATGGCAGAACTTCCTTATTGAGTCACGCCGTTCATGTGTGCCGTCCGCTCTCTGTCGGCTGAAATATAACTCTGCTGAAGGTTTCTGTGGTGTCTTGGTACCTGCTCTATTTACACTGCCGGACGTGTGTTTAGTCTTTAAATGGCTGCGCGAACTGCCCGAGTGTGTTATATTTCAACCGGGCGATGTTTGATTACAGTTCAGCTCGGTCTGCGCGATTCTCTGTGTCGGCCAGCGAAAACAAAGCGCAAAGGAGAACTTCTGCATGCGGGGCGAAGCTATCCATGAAGATAAGGTTTCTCTTGCTGTTGTTGACTTCCTCTGTGTGAGCTCTGAACCGCAGAGCTGCCCTTTGATTCTCCTCACAGCACTGCTGAGTCATCTCCAACAAAGACTACAACACAGCCGCAAAGACCAATTTAAAAGCACTTCATTTCATTCAAATCGTATTAAATTCTCCGTAAAGCCTTGTAACTAAAAGTTATTCAAGAAATTGTTGCTCGCTGAAACTTTTTGTGACTCTCCTGTGATTAATTTCGAATACTTTTGAATAAGGCGTTGTTTCGGGAAAATACACGTCAAAGCTATTTGATCAATTACAGTAAAAATACTGTGAAATATTATTACAAATTAAAAGAACTGGTTTAATATATTTTAAAGTTGAAAACTTGTATTCAGTAAGGATGTATTATATTGTAATTTATTATATTGTCAATTCTTTCCAACATTAATAAAATTCAGAAATGTTTTTTGAAGATCTGAAGACTGGCGTAATGATGCTGAAAATACAGCTTTACCGTCAAGAATAAATTACATTTTAAAGTACATTCATTTAGAAAAAACTTATTCTTATTTCTAATAATATTTCACAGTTTTTACAGTATTTTTGCTCAAATAAATTGGTGAGCAATGGAGACTAGCCCTTTTGTAAACATAGAGTGTGTACATACATATATACAAAAGGGCTAGTCTCCATTGCTCAGCAAGACTATATTAAAATAAATGAACTATTTTTGTGCACTTTTGCAGTAAGCGTTCCTTCACTCACTCAGATTGACTGAAATGTGCAGTAATGCCAAATATTGCAGTTCAGGCTTCACACATGCACTAAAAAAGCACCACGGATAGAGACACTTGATCTAATGAGCGGCAATCAGTCTAATACTTGATTTCTCCTGTCAAGCACACTCAGAATCTGTTCTGGACTGTCGCTCGAGGTTTGGTCTAAGAGCAGGTGGTGTGTTTATGTCCCGCTGTGAGGGAGTTATTTATGGTTGTATTGAATCAGTGTACAGCAGAGCGCCGTCACGGACCCCGTTAAGAGTCTCGTCTCAGACTTCACGCTTTCTGAAATCAATGTGCACTGGTTTATGTTTACTGCTGCAGTGAGTCTGAAAGATCTGTGTCCTTAATACATGCATGGTTTTTTTTGAGGAACTCAAAACTATATACTTGCAGGTGTGAAACCAACATTGTTAGAATTGCATGTAAATTTCGATTAAAGGATCACTTTTTTTGGAAATAGACTCCTTCCCAGAATTATTAAGTTGAGTTTTACTTGAATCCATTCAGACGATATAGCACTTTTAGCATAGCTTAGCATAGATCATTGAATCCAATTAGACCAGTAGCATCGCATTCAAAGATGACCAAAGAATTTCGATATTCTTCCTATTTAAAACTTGACTCGTCTGTAGTTATATTGTGTACTAAGACCCTAAAATTAAACACTAAAATTAAAAGATGCCATTTACACAATATAACTACAGAAGAGTATAGGAACAATATCGAAAACTCTTTGGGCGTTTTTGCATGTGATGCTACTGGTCTAATCGGATTCAATGATCTATGCTAAGCTACAACTCAAAGTGCTATCGTCAGACCCAGAGATCGGCTGAATGGATTCTAAAACAGTAAAACACAACTACATACATATTAACTGTAATTCTATGTTTTCATTGATGTTTCGCTGCAGAGTATCTATCTATCTATCTATCTATCTATTATTTTGTTATACACATCCTCCGTCTGCCAGCACTGATCCATGACCCCTACTGTTTCTCCCAGGATTCGGATGGTTTTTCCGTCCTGGAGCAGCTGGGACTGGACCAGAACTCAGATTTGTCAGACTCCTGCGTGCAGCAGCGGTTGGACGAGCAGCGAGAGAAGATCCGGAGGGAGATCCGTAAGGAGCTGAAGATAAAAGCGGGCGCGGAGAACCTGCGACGGGCCACCACCGACAAACGCAACGCCCAGCAGGTGGAGAGCCAGTTACGCAGCTCCAGCCGCAAACTAGACACGCTCCACGCTCAACTGCAAGAGCTGGATGCCCACATCGTGGTCAAGGGTCACGACGACAGCAAAGGTGAGGATCACCATTATTATCTTACCTTCAAAGAGATAGCGCAACCAAAGATTCTGTCTTTAAAGTTTAAAGTTGCGATGGATTTTGCTTCTGCATTGTGACGAAAATTTAAACAGAAAATTGAATGAGAGCAAGGTTTGTTTTTCCTACTTCGAATTTACTGAATGTAGTAAAGTAGGCGTTTCCTTTAGAAATGAGCACTGACGGTTGGAGGGGCGTGGTTAATGATGTCAAACTCATGACCAAGCCGTCAAACTGATGTCATCAGAGAAAACCCGTTGATTTAGAGGGGAGGAGTATTTTTAGATTTGGAATTAATATCATGAATGTTACGTAATTACTTGTCGTTCCAGACCTGTAAGACTTTCTTTTATCTTCGGAACGTGAATTAAGATATTTTTGATCACATCCAAGAGCTCTCTGACTCAATGTTCAGAAACATAGGAAGGATATTGGTTAAACAGTCCATGTGAAGAGACATCAACCATAATTTTATGAAGAAAACATTAGAAAACAAAAAATAAGTACTTAATAAGTAACAATTCTTCTACTAGTCAATACTTACGCTGTGGTGCGGCGCTTTTGTGGAGAGTATCACAAAGCGTGCTGTTTCTTGCCCGTGGACTGTTTTATTCATGTTTCTGGACCTTGAACATGGTGATAACGTAGCTGCATATGGAGAATCAGAATTTCTTGGATTTCATCAGTAAATATTATAGAAATTAATCTATAAATTCATTTGGAATTTTAAAAGATGAACAACATGAGGGTGAGTAATTAATGACAAAATTTCCATTTTTGATTGAACTATAGAACACATGTAAGGAATATGGGTTTCGCTCTTGATGAGTGAATACACATCTTCAGGGTTGATTTGTTGATGCGTATATATATATATTTACAGTCCTCATAATCTGGTGTGACCCACAGATGACCTTCAGTCTCTCGGGACGCCAGGTCGCTCCTCAGCCAATCAGGACAGGATTAAAGCTCTGGAGCGACAGCTCAACATTGAACTCAAGGTCAAACAGGGGGCAGAGAACATGATCCCCATCTACGCCAATGGGGTTACCAAGGTACTATATATCTATCTGAATGTCTCTCTCTCTCTCTCTGAGGGTATATATCTGTCTTTATGAATGTCAAACTATATATGATAGTCTATCTGTCTAACTCTCTTCCTATCTGGATGTCTGTCTTTCTGGATATCTATTAGTATGATGGCCTATCCGGTTGTTAATATGACTGTCTGTGAATGTCTATATCTATCTGTCTATCTGACTGTATATCTGGGTGTCTGCCTATCTATCTGACTTTCTTTTTAACTGATTATCTATCTGTATGTCCATCCGAATGTCTGTCTAGTAGTCTACCTATGTGAAAGTCTGTCTTTGTCTCTGATTATCCATCCATCCATCCATCCATCCATCCATCCATCCTCCATCCATCCATCCATCTATCTGTCTGACGTCTGTCCACGTTGCTGTGCTCCAGGATAAAAAGCTGCTCCAGTCAGCTCAGCAGATGCTGCAGGACAGTAAAACGAAGATCGACATCATCCGTATGCAGATTCGTAAAGCCATGCAGGCCACCGAACAGACAGAAGACACTCAGGGTACGTCTGACCGCTACAGACTGTTTTGCTCCAACAAACGAGCGTTTATCAGCTTAACATGATTATAGAGCTCTTTAATGGCTTAAACACAGTGTAAAGATCCTTCAGCATCTCTGGAGGGAGTCTCGTCTCGCACAGACTTCTTCAGCAGTAGTCTTGTTCATGCAGTGATATTATGCTATGAGGCTACTAAAATGATTTGCATCCAGTGTAATATTTCATATATGGCGAGGGCACGAACCCATAAGGTTTGCAAACCAGTCTGTCCACTTTCATCTCGTCGATCTGTCTAATTCTGGAAAGTGACCAAAGACCGTATGTCTTTCTAGACTGCCGTTTATCTGTTTAAATGAGCAGTTATGAAGAACATCATATTTACTGTACAAAGAGAGTTCATAGTGACATCTATCAAATGTCAGAATATCATAAAGCGTCTTTTAAGAACAGACCCAAATTTAATTCACCATTCATTGTTAGTCTTCCCAAACCAATGGCGCTTGGCTCCAACAACACCAAACGTTTGTCAAATGCAAATCCATAATTTTATTGACTTATAATATAGTGCATAAGTTGTATGGGCTGATACGTTAGTGCTGCCTACTACGGTATTACTTCTGCTTTTTGGAGCTTGTACAGAAAATGTTTGGATGGACTGTCCCTTAATGAAGCTATTTCTCAATGCCTTCATTGATAGAGAGTAATGGAGTCAGATTTAAAGAAAGACACGAGATGTAAACAGAGAGATGAGAGCTGGAGAAGAGGTGGAGGGAGGAAATGGACGGAGCTGGCTCTAATGGACTCTAATGGTGTGTTTGGGCGCTGGAGTCTCATGTGTCCTGGGGCTGGTCGGCAGCGGCTGGTTAAGAATAGATTTATTAATGCCGCTCCACCCTTCGGCCATCAGCATCCAGGATCCTGTGAGGGGATCTGAGGACGGTCCTCTATATCACTTTCACCTGATAGTTCTTGATCGATAACGGCCGCTTTGTTAATTTGGTGATCATTAGAGAAACATCACGTCCACGAGATCCTGTCCTGTCAGTTCGATTCTTCTTAATGTTGATTCTGAGAGCTAAAGTGCTAGAAATCGTGGTTCACGTCACTTCTGGTTCGTCATTTTAGAAAGGGAAAGTCAGGTCAAGCGCATTGCATTTCTTGCTCTCTGGCTGTATAATGCACTTTTTTGTTTTTTCAACTATTATAGAGTAGTTATGTATAGAATATAGCAGTAGTTTATCATTCTGAATATAACGTGCAGGTTTGTGAAAGGCTCTGTTCTTCAGGTGGAGGGTTAGTACGGAGGTCCACGTCTAATCTACTGTTATTTTAGAATTTGTAATTATCGTATTTATTCATATTTAGACATTTTTAAGTACTATTTTCATTTTAGTGTTAGCTTAGCTTTTAGTAATTTGTTGCGTTTTTGTTTTTATTACTAATATTTGATTCGGTTTAGTTTTTCAGTCATTTTTATTTGAAACTTAAACGTAATTTAATTTCCATTGTAACGTTTTTTTTTTTTGTTTTTTTTTTATTGTTCAGTCAACATTACGTTTAAGTATTTTGCTGCTTTTTTGCTATTTGCAAATGTTTTCGTTTTCGATTTACGTTTTAGCGATTTCTGTTCGACGTAAACTTGACGAAAATGCTAAATGTTGCCATGGCAATTAATTGAAATGTAAGCTTACAATATACAACGCATTTAAGTTTTATTTTAGCTTTTTATCAGATTCATTTGTTTAATTCTTGAATTTTTTTTAGTTTCGTTTAGTTTTCCGTCTTACACGTTACTGCGGCTACTATATCTTATATCTTATTTAATGTCAAATCAATGTGCTGTGTTATGTTTTATTTTGGTTAGTTTAATTTCCAGTTGTAGCCAGTTTCGTTCTTCAACTTAAAATTAATTTTAATTAGCTGCCAGAGCCACATTTCAGGTTGCATCCGATGTTAAA
Organism: Puntigrus tetrazona; assembly: GCF_018831695.1. Lineage (NCBI taxonomy): Eukaryota > Metazoa > Chordata > Actinopteri > Cypriniformes > Cyprinidae > Puntigrus > Puntigrus tetrazona. Next base: position 2,331,154 of record NC_056701.1, read on the forward strand.
TATTGCTAATTACGTTCATAGATCAAACACGAGCTCATTACAGATTTGTGTGTGTTTCTATTTCCAGCACCACCCAGCAGGATCTAAAGTGTGTGTGTGTGTGTGTGTGTGTGTGTCTCTGCAGGTAAGCCGGATCTGTGTGGGGTGGAGCTCCGTATCGAGGAGCTCTGGCATCATTACCGTGTTGAACATGCCATGGCCGAGGGCGCCAAAAACATGCTGAGGCTTCTGGGAGCTGGAAAAGCACAGGACAAGAAGGCCATTGCTGAGGTGTGAGAAACGCACGCACCTGACACAGATTGCTCACAGCAGCTGGCTTTGGTTGAAGTCAGGGAGAAGAAGGTGAAGGTTTGCTTTGTGTTCCAGGCTCAGTCTCGCCTCAGCGAAGCGTCCCAGCGCCTAGATCTTCTGCGGGTGTCGTTAGAGCAGCGTTTGGTCAGTCTGCCGGAAGACCATCCCAAAGTGTGTCTGATCAAGGAGGAGTTAGTGCTGGCCTCGTCGTCGGCCTTCAGCTCTCGTCACAGCGCCCCCTATGTCCACAATCAGTACAGCACCCTCAGCAAACCGTCGCCGCTCACCGGTACATCTCCCGAGCGTGACGCAAGAGCAGAGAGAGAGAAAATCGTTTGCGTTAAAATAACACCGGGAAACGTAGAATGCATATACCATAAAATATCGTAACGATATCGTTAAAACATTTCAACCCTGCTTCTAATACATCAATATAAAAATAATTTTTTGGCTTGATTACCGTATTATGATATTATAGTTTCAAATTTAGACAAAATGTCATTTGTGATAGTAACGGAGGGGAATTTGGTCTCATAGGGCAAAAATGACGGTAAAAAACTGTGAAAGTGCTACGTTAAAACCCTGTAAAACGGTTAATTCCTGTAAACTTTAAAGTGACATTCCCAGAATTCCCTGCACTGCGTTTCACAATTTAGTTTGAAATTGTTGTTTTTTCTTATCAGTTATGTTTATTAGTGTTGTATGTTACATGTAATGTTGTTAAATTCATGTTTATTGCATATTTCAGTTTGACAGGTCACCATGACGGTGTTTAGTGTTTGTTTGTGTGTTACTTCGGTTCATCACATGATTTTATCATCATCACCTGCGTTCGGTGGTTATCAGTGTATTTCAGCGCTTTAATAGATTGGTATATTAACATTACATCAGTTCATGAAATTACGGCATTTAACTCTAAATTTAACGTAAAACCTTAAAATTCCGGCCAACTACAGCTGCTTGTTTTTTTACCGCAAATTTAACAGAACTTTTGTGAAAGTTAAAAATAAATAGTTTAAAGATAACAACACTTTATCAAATAAAAAACATGTAAGTTATTTAAATGTTATTTTATGTAATAAATGTTATATTATAAATGTGTTTAATTATACATTTTATTATTAATCGAAATAAATAACGTGAGTAATTTTTATATTATATTATGATTAGCTTTTTATTTCTATTTTATATTCATTTTAATTGAACAGTTCACGCAATTGTAATTAACGCAATGTGAAAAATGATCAATTTCACGACTGTAGCAATAAATCTAAAATAGCTATAATAAAACAGTCTACGATTTTAAATAAATGCATGTATTTTCACATTATTTCACATATAAAAAACGTATAATAGAATTGGAAATGAGGGACACATTCTCGCAATGCAACAAAACTAATGTTTTTTTGTTTAACTTTGTATGTTATTTAGTTTTGTGTTGCTTTTGGGTGAAATATGATCGTGTTTGTGTGTCACACGTTTTAGATCAGGGGTCACCAAGTTCTCTCCTGTGGTCCCTGAGGGCCCGTGTTTTTAGTAACTGTCCTGTAAATGTCTCGTGTCCCGCTCAGGGACGCTGCAGGTGCGTCTGCTGGGGTGCGTGGGCTTGCTGGAGGTGGTCCCGGGCCGCAGTCGCACCTCTCCGCTGGTCTTACCTCACAGTCCCGGGGACGGACGGCCCTTCAAGCTCACTCTGAGCAGCAGAAACAGCAGCTTCAGCCTGAAGATTCCCAGCAAGAGCGAAGAGCTGTCCTGTGAGTGCTTAAAGAAATCAATACTTCTATTAGCAGAAGATGCGTTAAGGGTGATCAAAAGTAACAGTAAAGGCATTAAAACGTTAAATGTTGTTGTTTTTAACCTTTCTTTAACAAGCACGTCTTCAGCATGTCCGAAATGACTCGCTCCCGTGATATAAGCCTGTAAGAGCAGTGTTTTGTTGAGTGCGTTGTGTTTTGTGGTGTGTGTTTAGCGGAGGTGAGCGCCGTGTTGAAGCTGGAGAACTGTGTGGTGGGACAGACGTGCTGGAAGAGTGTGGGGGAACAGACCTGGGATCAGACCTTCACTCTGGAGCTGGAGAGAGTGAGTAACACACACACACACAGACACTCACAGACACACACACACACACACACACACACACACACACACACAGACACACTCACACACACACACACACACAGACACACTCACACGCTCACACACACACACACACACGCTCACACACACTCACACACACACACACTCACACACACACACACACACTCACACACACACACACAC
>NC_056701.1:2333824-2334963 GCF_018831695.1 Puntigrus tetrazona
CTATATAGATATATATTGTAAACATGTATAAATGTATCAATAAATAAATAAATGTAATGTATTATAAAAACACGTCTAAATGAAATGTGTTGAACGCCGTCTCTGATACTGATGCTGATTATTGTGATTATTGCAGTCCAGAGAGATGGAGATCGCCGTGTACTGGAGAGATTATCGATCTCTGTGTGCCCTGAAATTTCTCAAGTTGGAGGATTTCCTGGACAACCAGAAACACAGAGTGCAGCTGGAGCTGGAGCCGCAGGGGCTGCTGCTGGCGGAGGTACACACACACGTGCACTCAAAAATATGCTTTTTTTCCCCAACCCAAAAAAAGATTCTGCCTCAATCCTTTGTTTAGTTTACTTTAGAAATGCTGCCGAACCAAAGAGATGTGCTAAACTGGATAGAATTAAAATATGTGGGTGACATATGTGTACCATCTGTCTGCCTCAGGTTACTTTCTTCAACCCCGTGATCGAGAGAGCTCCGCGGCTAAAACGACAGAAGAAAGTTTTCTCCAAACAGCAGGGTAAGAGACAGATAAATGCTTTCTTTCTTTACAAGAAATGCAAGTATTTCTTGATTCGTTTATCCAAATTGAGCTAAATGTCATTTCGCCACTATGAAGTGAGACTTGAATGGTGTTGAGCGCCATCTAGGGGTCAGAGGTCAAACTGTGTGTGTGTTTGTGGTTGCATGCAGGAAAAGCGTTCTTGCGAGCTCGGCAGATGAACGTCGATATCGGCACATGGGTGAGGCTATTGAGGAATGCCATACCAACCGTCAATAACACAGGAACCTACAGCCCTCACGCACACACAGTACAGACAGGGTAAATCACACACACACACACACACACATACACATACAGACATTACACTACATGTGCCTTCACAATCTTACAACATTTGTCCAGTTCACCAGAATAAATGCTTTTAGGATGAATATTAGTATTATAAGTTTATTGTTGCTCTGAAAAATAATATTAGTTGTAATATTAGTTTTTAATAATAATAATATTTTTTTATTTTACAGTACTTGCAAAGGTTTAAACTACAGTATAGTAATAAAAATACGAATAATTGTTGTTATTATTATTATTCAGACAAAATACGTGTTTATTCATAAATATGTAAAAA
>NC_056701.1:2335063-2336584 GCF_018831695.1 Puntigrus tetrazona
ATAAAAAAAAAATAATGTACTTATTTTCATTTTACAGTTCCTTAAAAGCAACAGTATGAATTATCAGACAGTGAGGGCAACAGGGTGAATGATTATATATTTGCTTTTATTTGACTTTTTTGTGCTCATGTTGAAATGAGTGGAATGTGAATTTGTTTGGCGTTTCTCATATATGCGTTTGCGTGTTACAGGGAGATATCAGTGGAGAAGTTGAGTTTAGACTATGACTCGCCGATGAAGGTGGACATTCGTCGAGATGTGCCGGATACAAGCACTCCAGTGAGAGACTCTCTATAACCCCTCCTCTTTCTCTTTATCCCCGCCCACATCCATTTAACCCCTCCCCTCTCTCTGCTTCTCGGCGCAGGAGCGTCAACCCGCCACTGATCCAGTCTCCGCCCCGGACGTCACCACACCTGAACGCCAAATCAGAACACATTCACTGAGCAGGTAGCCTCAAACACGCTATACGAAGATTCCCAGGTACATCTGAGTCTTTACAGTGCTTTCTAAGCATGTGTGTGTGTGTGTGTGTGTGCAGCAAACAGAAGAAGACTCCTTTGAGCCTGCAGGACTTCCGACTAATAGCTGTTCTTGGCAGAGGCCATTTTGGAAAGGTAGTCTTCATCCTCCCCGGCCTTCAATCATTTCTTAGATCCTGTAACTTCTTTCTTCCTGACTCTTTCTCGCTGAACTTTTCATCATATCCGTGTCTTGTCAGGTGCTTTTGGCGGAATACAAGAAGTCAGGTAATATGTACGCCATTAAAGNNATGACATTTTTCTCGTTTCTCTCTCTGTTTCTCCCTTAGTTTGATGTGCGAGAAGCGTATTTTCGAGACGGTGAACAGTACGCAGCACCCCTTCCTCGTGAACCTGTTTGCGTGTTTCCAGACCCCAGAACATGTGTGTTTTGTCATGGAGTACACGGCAGGCGGCGATCTGATGATGCACATACACGCAGACGTCTTCACCGAGCCCCGGGCTGTGTATGTTAACTGTTTTGTCAGGTTTTGCTGCAGTTTTTGGAATCAGAAACCAAAAAATAATCATTTTAAATCTGATACGCTAGTTTGGTGCTTATAAAACATGACAAGTGAAGACAGATCAGGTTATTTCCGATATTAAACAAGGTCTCAGGGCTCATTTTTCAATCTAAATTCAATCTATAATATCATTTGTGGCTCTTTAATGCATCGTGACAGATCACTGTATTGCCTCTGTTTAATATACGTGTTCTGATTGATCAGATCGCTTGTCAATCAAGCTCTTGATTGGTCAGTTAGCACATTTAAGTCATTTTTTATAAACATGCCTTAGAAAAAAAGCATTACTGTTGTGCATCTTAAGACAAAACAATGGCACTGACATGATTTAAGATCAGTTGAAACAGCTCAGATTTACAGTTTAGTCTAGGACTAAGCTTAAGTCTTGTGTGTGAAACCAGGGGTATAAGTGTTTTTTTATGTGACATCGGAAAAACTGTCCAAACAGAAAAGTGCTAGTTAATTTTATTTTTTCA
>NC_056701.1:2336637-2341319 GCF_018831695.1 Puntigrus tetrazona
TACGTAGACAAGTGTGTGTTGGTTTTGCAAACATTTGCATTTAAAAAGTCAAAGGCTGACAGTGTATTGTCTTGCAGATCATTTTGGTATGGTTCTAGTCTTAAAGTGTCAGGTTTCGGAAATTGTGTGACAAGGCATTTTTTTTGGTTTAAGCAAAAGCAGAAAAAAATGGAAAAATTCTTACTGGCCATAAACAGTAGTGTATGGTGCACAGTCATTAAGAGATGAACATTTGATTCATTAGTTGGTTTAAAGAATTTTTAATGTGTTTTTTGGGTTTATGGATAGAAGAATTTAAACGTCACGCTTTTTAATTCATGTTTGTGTGTGTTTCAGGTTCTATGCCGCTTGTGTAGTTTTAGGGCTTCAGTTTTTACACGATAACAAGATTGTGTACCGGTGAGTATGTGAACATTTTGTGTACACGCTCTGGCTTTATCTAAAGACGTTTCAAATACATGTTGAGTATATTTTTGTGTTTTCCCACCAGAGATCTTAAATTGGACAACTTGCTGCTTGACACAGAGGGTTACGTGAAGATTGCAGACTTTGGGTTGTGTAAAGAAGGTAACGACTCTTCCTTCTCTCTCTTCTTCACTTACTTTTGGCTGTGTTTGATACAGTCTGGAGCATTTGTCAGACCTGTTTTCGTCTTTTTCCCAGGTATGGGTTTCGGGGACCGGACCAGTACGTTCTGTGGGACTCCCGAGTTCCTGGCTCCAGAGGTCTTAACAGACACGTCGTACACACGGGCCGTGGACTGGTGGGGACTCGGAGTGCTTATATACGAGATGTTAGTGGGAGAGGTGAGGAATTTGAGCATTTTCAGTTGAAATGTTTGAAACGCTCTGACAGCTTTGGCACGCGTCTGATCCAAAACCGTTTTTCTAGTCTCCGTTTCCAGGTGATGATGAAGAGGAGGTTTTTGACAGCATAGTGAATGATGAAGTTCGTTATCCACGGTTTCTTTCCTCGGAGGCCATTGGCATCATGAGGAGGGTAAATATGTCAAACCGATCATTCTGAGCCTGCCCGCATTTCTTATATTCAGTTAGTGCAGCAGACATGTCCCGCTAAATGTTTTACCGACTCGATTTTATGCCTATGATTTAAAAATGAAGTGTGGATAAACTGCGATTGTAAACATTTTCATATTATGTTAAACAGTTGCTAAGGAGAAACCCAGAAAGACGTCTGGGTTCCAGTGAGAAAGACGCAGAGGATGTAAAGAAACAGCCTTTCTTCAGGGTAAGAGAGATCTTTACTTTAATTAGGGATTCAGGGATGTGATTTTTCTGTGTAAATACAGATTTCCTCTGAGGGACAACCCATGTGATTCGCGTAGATCCGATTAGTTAGTGAATGATGATGGGCCCTAAGCAGACTTTTATTTTCAAAGCTTGTTTATTTTCTAAATCTAACACACCCGTGATCGGTTTTGTTTGTTGTAGTGCTGCTTATATCATACTATTGTTTGCATGGTATGTTTTTACGAATTAATAATAACGAATTAATCTGATCAAGGGTGCGTTTCCCAATTATAGTTGCAAGTTCTGTCACTACCAATATGTTCAATATGGCTTATCTTTTGCTCATCACATGCCTGTTTGATAAACACTAATTTATACAATTTTATGTGAAAAACTAATAATTTAAAATGTAGTCCTCAACATCTGATAATGATTTCACAAAGGGGGATTTATGGATCGTTGGGGGTTCGTCAGTTGATGAAAAGCTAATAATTAATTACATATCGAATATAACATTTTTGAATAAATAAATAGGACTGCATTTGTGATATAATTTAGTGTAATTTTATCAGTTAAGTCAATATTTTTTTTATTTTATTTTGCAGTACAATTGCATTTTACAATATCTTTCAGGAATATCTTTCTGTCTTCATTTTTATAAACAAAAAAAAAGCATTAAATGTCTCATTAAATTATTGAAATATTTATTATAAATATTATTTCATTTCAATATCTGTGCATCCCTATTTGTTGCATTTTTGCTTCCCCTGTGAAATGACGGCATAAATTGGTACTTTGACTTTTCAGAATATGGACTGGGAGGCTCTTCTCCTCCGTAAACTCCCTCCTCCCTTCCTTCCGACTATCGGGAACAAAGAGGACGTCAGCAACTTCGATGAGGAATTCACAACAGAAGCTCCGGCTCTCACACCGCCCCGTGAACCCCGGGTGCTCTCGCGCAAGGACCAGGACAGCTTCCGGGACTTTGACTATGTGTCCGACCTCTGCTGAGAGCGCCCTTCGCTGTGATAGTGCTGTAGAGAGACCTTTCTGCTCCGTCACTCAGCCACGACGAGGTCAAGAGCGGCCAATCCGAGTGTTTCGCCTCAATTATGAATGTGCTGGACCTGAGAACACTGTGATGGAAAAAACAGAGGAGTCCGAAAACAGTTAGAACCGGGTTAAAGACAGAAATCTTTTCCGCCAGCAGGTTTAAAGGTGCATTTGATCATTTTATTTTTTTATAGCGCTTCAGCTCAGACTGACACCTAGTGGATTGGATGAAGCATCACACTAAAGTGGTCAGGTACTGATACCATGGTAGAAAAGCATTATTCACAGTTAGCCATGATTCATTTATTCAACTAGTCACGTGTGTTACTGAAACAGCTGGGTAGCATTCACCCGGTCACGTGATCTCAAAATAGCCTCTTCATGCAGAATAATACAGGCTACTTATATGAATAGAGGCTTCATCCCACATGAACTTTATTTAGAAGTGCTATTTATTGCGTTAGGCATAACGCATGTTTTAACAAAGAGAAAAAATGGTCGAGTGCACCGATAAACTTGCTGAAATTTTTGGCTTGTCTTCTACTTTTGAAAAATGCGCCTTTGTCTTAGTAAAGGTAACGTGAAGGTCATTTTTTAAACTCGAAGCAAATCAATAAAGGTCGCACTGAAGCATCTCGGTGAACTTTTGCAAGCGATACGACCAAGAGCATGCTGGGAAATGCATTTCTGTTCAGTCTCACATTTAGGAACTGGTAACCACTGCAAAATCTTCCTTCCATTTCTCGTATCATGTCCAGTCAAACGGGACGATGCTGTCTGAATTATTTGCCATTCTCTAAGGAACTAGATTAAGAGACACTTTTCTGCAGACACCGTGGCATTTGATGGAAAAAGAGAGTTGTTTAATTAGGCTTGAATATTAATGAACGTGTACTTGGAGCTAAAGACCTCTTTAGACTCGTTCATCCTGGGTGTTTTCTCATACTTCAAGCCCATCGTCTCTTACGTGTTACTTGTGAAAGTGAAGCATATTGAAGTAGGACAGCTTGTTCTCCATTCATTAAGTGCACTTTAAGTATGGTCACCTTAATGAATTTTTACAAAAGCAAACAAACAACCTTGTATATAAAGCTGGTCTGAAGAAAAAATGCCTTAAAATATCGTTCCTTTCCGCCCTACCGTTGGCGTTTTTGCTTCANNNTTTTTTTTTTGTGGGAGAACTGTCTTGTCTTAAAAAAATTAATGAATGTCATTAAACCAGAGTCCGTCAAGACAGTGTTTTGACAAAATTTGGCTTGTTTTGAAGGTCTTTGAGATCTTCTGCATTTTGGGTTTTTTACTGGAAAATGCAGATGCCTGTTCATTATTTTCTTGAGGTCCATTCATTGATTTTGTATCTGTCAACATTTTTAACAGCAGTTGGGTGATATGATAAATCTGAGCAAAAGGTAAAAACCACTTATTCAAATAGCAGATACTTTGTCTCCTAGTTTTTTAAATGTTTTTTTTAACAGATATCAGATGTTATCTGTTAAATAGATAGTGTTATCTGATTTTTATTTTAGTCATGATACAAATGAATGGCGACTAGTGACTGTTATGTGTTCTGGTTTCACACACATTATTACCTCAGAGCTGTTTTGAAGCCTTTGAAACATCCTTTTGTGCAGTTTTTTATTAGACAGTTTGTACGAACGGCACACCGTGACATATCTGTTACTTGCGAGGAGCAGATGAATAAATTTTGTAAGCATTTTACTACACACACACACAAACAATTGGGTGAAGCCAAAAATGAACTCATACACTCGCACACACTGTGAACAAAGTGTAGCAAAACGCATACATAAAATATGTCTAAATGAAAGACGTGTGTCATTTCACAGCAAAACGTCTCCTTTTTTTTTCCTCAAATGGTAAACTGTCTGCAGATTAATGCATGTCCTGTACAATTATACAATTCATCAAAGTTGTATTTATAAAGCTGTTGTTGAGATGACCATGTGTGTGTATTGTGTTGACTATAATTTAGCTTTGCAGATTTACCCGAATTAAACAAGGCATTTTTTTTGCCTTGCTCCACTAGTTAGTTGTTACCCACAGTAAAAAAAATAAATAATTAAGAACTGTAATAAATATAACAACACCTCATATTATAGAATACTTGAAAATAAACCATAGAAAAGAAAACATTTAAAGCACACACATTTATAGACCCTTTTCACATGACTGCATCAACATCATGAATTATTTTAAGTTTTTTAGTAAAATCATTGTACATTTAAAACGTATTTTTTTTATTTAAATACTTTGTATTATATCAAATAAAAAACATAGTTAACGCAAATGCGTCTAACATCATACTTGTTCTGTGAGAGACATTGTTTTTCACTATTTTGAAGTAGGGAAAAGTGTTTA
>NC_056701.1:2341419-2345674 GCF_018831695.1 Puntigrus tetrazona
AGAGAGAGAGAGAGAGAGAGAGATGAGGAAGGAGCCTTTTTTAGTAACGTTACTCAAACACAAAAGCAGGAAACCGGAAATACTTCCAGTTCAGGGAAAGAGAAACTGAAGCAGAGCTGTTGAGTGTCTGTCTCTCCGTGTAAAATGGCAGAAGCCAGAATTTCTCAGGATGAGTTCTTGTGTGCAGTGTGTCTGGATCTCCTGAAGGATCCAGTGACTACTTCCTGTGGACACAGTTACTGTAAGAGCTGTATTACAGACTGCTGGGATCAAGAGGATCAGAAGAGAGTCTACAGCTGTCCTCAGTGCAGACAGACCTTCAGTCCAAGACCTGCTTTAGCTAGAAACACCATGCTGGCTGAAGTGGTGGAGAAACTGAAGAAGACCAAACTCTCTGATGACTGTTACGCCGGAGATGGAGATGTTCAGTGTGACGTCTGTACTGGAAGAAAATACAGAGCCGTCAAGTCCTGTCTGGTGTGTCTGAACTCTTACTGTCAGAATCACCTCGAGCAACATGAGGTTGGAAGAAACACAATCTGACCGAAGCCACTGGACAACTGCAGGAGATGATCTGCCAGAAACATCAGAAGATCCTTGAGGTTTTCTGTCGCACTGATCAGAAGTGTATATGTGGGCTGTGTAGGATGGGTGAACATAAAAACCACGACACTGTATCAGCTGCAGACCAGAGGACAGAGAAACAGGTATTTAAAACTTGACACTATGTGTGTCCTTTATATGTGTTTATATTGGCACCCGTATTAACAGCTTACAGCATTTACACGTAATTCTGCAGCAGAAATAAAAAGCAGCTGCAAGAAGATGATTCACTGTTTGCTGAAAATACACCATAAACTTTCATCAAAACAATCCTTCATTCAAAAGGAGCTTGATTACACTATTCCCGCTCTTCAACAATATTTTCAGTCAGAAAGCAGAATGTTAAAAGTAGAGACATTAATGTTAGTTAGTCCATGCTAATGCACAAACCTAAAGAGGGGACTGTTCTTGTGTCTTGTACAATGTAGGTCAAAAATGCAAACGAAGGTCTACATTTCACCGTCTCTTCATATTAAACTGGTTAAATGTACATTAATTCAGTTGTACCATGTGATACATGAACAGTGTTGATTTGTGATGTTGTCATCCACGATCACGATGACAGACTGTAATATGAGACATCTCTGCTCGCATGGTGAAATCTAAACCCTTATTTCGAGTTATCCACCATAGTTATTTTATAAATATCTCTATTGAATATTTAATTCAAATTTGGTGGCCTTCTTTGGAGACCGTTGCTGAGCATGCACCTGAGCCTCAGTCCAAGGTTGATGCAGAAATGGCGGCCGTGCTTGCCTTGGTCTCCTTCACCATGCCCAGAGCACTCTCGGCTAGGCAATTGGTTTCTGGGGTGCGAAGCTGAGCAGCATTCTGCCCCAGTGCCTTTCTTCCCGGAAGTGCACTGAAGTTGTGGAAGGATTCTTTTTCAGCCAGAACATGGCATACAGGCTTGTATGTCCTCTGGGGGTCCAGCTAGGTGGCACATGGAGGTCCTCCAGGTCGGGAGACCGAATGCACTGCATCTTTGCCTTCAAAGCTTGGCAGCTGGCGAGGCCATGGGTGTGTAAGTTCGTCCAAGCTGCGTCTGCCTCACACGCTATGGCCATCGTGCAGATCCAGCAGGCCAAAGCTTTGAAAGAACTAAAGGGGGGTGGGCTAAACTCAGAGATACTGCAGGATCTGGGCTCTGCCCTACTGGCTATGAAGGTAATGGCACAGGCTGCTGGACTCTCACATTATCCTGAGATATCTGCCTGGATATGTACCCAAGGTTCCCACTACTCCTTTTAGGGACCAGGAGGTAAGGGGATCCTGACCTGTCTCTGTTGTGCCCAGTGGGACACACATATCTAGATCGCACCCAGAGTTTCAGACATTCTGAACAGCTCTGTATCTGCTTTGGAGGACAGCAAAAGGGGAGTGTTGTCTCCAAACAAAGGATTTCCCACTGGATTGTGGATGCGATCCTAACAGCTTATCAGGCCAGAGGTCTACCCTGACCATTGACAGTGAGGGCTAATTCTACCAGGGGCATGACACCTGATGCATTCGCTAGATTTTACAAGTTACAAATGAAACCAGTCTCTAATAGAGTTCTGAACATCAGTTCCATCACGGGGAAATTTCTCTCGTATGAACTCTCATATTGGATTAGTCTTCCACATGTAGTGGCTCTTTTCACAGCCCCATGTGTATATTTATTATGGTGAGTTTTATTATGGACGCCTTTCTTGCCACAACTCCGAATTGTGGAGGGTTGAGATGTCCAGCACGTGAAAATTCTGCAAACCCAATTTTATTGGCCTTTTCTCAAAGATGTCAGAGATGATTGAGCTCCCAAGCGTGACCTCTAGTGTCATACACTCGACACAATGTCCTTGTTCCCTCCTTAACCAAAATGTCTGCTGTGAGATTTACTATCATGTTTGTCCTGCAGAATCAGATGAAGGAGACTCCAGCAGAGAATCCAGCAGAGAGAGAAAGATCTCCAGCAGCTGAGAGAGGCTGTGGAGTCTCATAAGGTGAGTCTGGAGAAGAAGAGAAGTTTGTCTCGGTCTCAGTTCAGACTCACTGAATCACTGTGTGTTTAACAGCGCTCTGCACAGACAGCAGTGGAGGACAGTGAGAAGATCTTTACTGAGATCATCTGCTCCATTGAGAGAAGACGCTCTGAGATGATACGACTGATCAGAGATCAGGAAAAGCAAGCAGTGAGTCGAGCTGAAGGACGACTGGAGCGACTGGAGCAGGAGATCAATGATCTGAGGAGAAGAGACGCTGAGCTGGAGCAGCTTTCACACACACAGGATCACATCCAGTTCCTGCAGGTAACACACATCTAGAAGAACAGATCAGAGTGGACTTGAGCAGATCCTGCTGTAACACGAGACTCAGAGAAACACTTCATGAGGGTCTTATTATATCATTAGTCAGACTCTCATCTGATTATCTTCTTTTGAAAGAGATGCTGCTTACAGATGTATTTCAGCTCTGGAAATCTCTAAAGGAAATTTATATGTTATATGTGTTTATATCAGTGTCGTATAAAAGCATCAGCAGAAAAGGACGGGGTGATGAGTGTGTGTTTGGATCTAATGATCAGTCCTGGTGTTTGTACTGCTCTTCCTCTAAGTACTCATTCAGACACAATACCACATGGACTGATCTCTCTGTGAAGCCCATCATCAGGAGAGTAGGAGTGTTTGTGGATCACGGAGCAGGAACTCTGTCCTTCTACAGCGTCTCTGACACAATGAACCTCATCCACACAGTCCAGACCACATTCACTCAGACGCTCTGTCTTGGGTTTGGGGTTTGTTCTGGATCACTAGTGAAACTGTGTTGATGAATCAGAGTACACTGACGAGAAATTCTACTCATAATGCTTTGAGATGCACGATAAATCAGTAACAGTGAGATGTTTAAGGAAAGGACAAGTATCGGTGCATTAGCTTAAACATCTAATGATGCAATGCATTGGTTTGAAAAGTGTGCATGAGCAGAAAGTTGTCATTTATTTCGCAAAGCATAATTTCTAACATATTTGTATATGTAAAAAAAATATTTATGTTTAATTATTAGTGGATGTGCTATACTTTTACTATTTAGAAAGTAACCAATAATCTGTGACCAATATTTTATATGTAGATAGTTTATATGTAGATTGAGTGAAAGTATTCATACCCCTTCATTATTTTGACAGTTTATGTTAAACTGCTTTAAATGATTTTTCCCCACAATAATCTACACCATTCTGAGAAAACAAAAACTTATTTGTCACAAAATAAATAACTGAGATAAGTACATTGCATTGACTAATGCAACTAAATATTTAGCTGAAGAATCTTATCTTTTTGTTTGATGCAACAGGCTTTGCTTATCAGCAATTTGGCAATCATCTGCCAGTCTTCTCAGAATGGTGTTTAAAGCAGTTTAACATAAGGCAGCAACATAACAAAATGTGAAAAAATAAGGGGTAGGAGTACTTCCACAAAGTATCTGAAAAGGTTTGAAAGTCATAAAAGTCAAACAAATCCATTTTGAAGTGGAAGAAGCCTTCGCAATTGAAAAATAGTGCATTAATTGAAAAACAGATTAAAAATACACTGTTGGTGTCACGCGTGTGATAGGCAGGAGAGCAAACAACGCGTATAAATGAAAATAAAGTATTTAATCCACATTCGGGGATGAA
>NC_056701.1:2345774-2350110 GCF_018831695.1 Puntigrus tetrazona
GTCAGGATGACCACCAATGCATTTGTTGTTTGTGTGCTCCTAATCATAAAGGACACAGTGTGGTGTCTGTGGATTCAGAATTGACTATTAAGGTAACACAGTATTAACAATAATAAAAAATGCATTTTAGTATTTTTGTCATAATTGTTATTGCTATTATTTTATATTATCTCGCTTTTATTTAGACAGCCATTTTAATTCACCTTGTTACACCCCTTTACCAGCATGTAAATGGTCTGTTTTTGCATTTAATTTTTAATTTAATTTTGCATGTTAACTTCTTCAGAAAGAGTTAGAAGCGACAGAGATGTCGTGTCAAAAGCTGATCCAGGAGCGAGAGAGAGGTCACCGGGAACTCAGAGAAGCTGTGAAGCTGCTTACAGTAGGTTTCGTCTTGAAGAACGTGACAAAACTAGCTCACATTAATTGCATTTGTTTTTGGCTAAAATCACATCTTTCCGTCTCCAACAGAGTTCAGCGCTAGAGACCATGGAGGACGTCGAGAAGGTCTTCACCGAGCTCATCTGCTCTCTGGAGAAGAAACGCTCTGAAATTAAAGAGCAGATCAGAGTTCAGGAGAAGGCTGAGATCGATCGAGCAGAGGAACTTCACGAACATCTGGATCAAGAGCTGGCAGAACTCAGAAGAAGACAAAAAAAGATCAAGGAGCTTCTGACTAGTGATGACCCAATCCAGAATCTGAAGGTAATAAAAGTCACTTTCAGGGCTCTGCATGTAATCCTTTCCCTAATTTTCACTCATGTCTGACCTATTTTTGTAGGGGATTAGATTATAAATATTTCATGCACTTTTAAATACTGTATGGGCCATATTTACTTGCGGCACCTCAAACCGTCTTTTGGTGAAGACTAAACAGATTTACAGATTTACTAAAGATGCACAGTGTAGCACTGAAACAGTTGTTTTTGTGCCTAACCTAAATGAATGCATTTTTGCAGGAGTTTCCCTTTTAGACGTAAAACAATTCTGAGAGGAGATTATTACAATGAATCATGCAAGTTGAAGACGTTTGCTCTTGTCAAATTATTGGCATCTTCCAATTAATTTACATGCTGAAAAAAAATAACGTAGGACTTTTCCATGTATAGCACATATTATATATATATATATACACCAGTTTAGCTTTCACTGGCACACAAAATCAAATGCTTTGAACCAGCAAAAGATTAAATTTGCTTTTCAGACCTTTTAGAATTACCACTAGCTTGAGGCTTCTATAGATCAGCCTTATGTTTGGAGGAAGAAGAATGAAATTAAATTAATTTCGCATGATGCTCTGGGGTTGCTTTTCATTCTCTGGCACTGGAAATCTACAGTGTGAGGAATATGGATTTATTTAAGTATCAGGACATCCCAGGAGAGAACACGCCATCTGCAAGGAAGATGAAGCTTGGGCATCACTGGTTCTTCCAAAATAACAGTGATCCCAGGAAGAAGTAGTAGCCGTCATAGATACCAGCTTGAACCTTATAGAAAATCATAGTAGGATTTGAAGAAAGTGGTTGCAGCAAATAAACTCATGAGGAATGGGCAAGATTCATCAGTAATGTTGCCAGAAGCTAAGCATCTGATTTGCAGCAGATCATAACAACAAAAGAGTGCTCTACTAAGTACTAAAGATGCTTGCCGTGAAGGGGTTGAATACTTTAGAGAAATCCGGAAGTCATTAAAAGATGCATTTTGGGTTGAATTTGGGGAAAGCATGTGAAGCTGTACTGAGTGATTTCGGTGACTTCTGTTTGATTTGTTCATTGCAAACAGCAGAAAGTCTGTAAATGTTGCCAGTAAACCCGACTTGCAGAGGGGGTTGAATAATTTTGATTCCAATTATAACTCCCCAAACACTGCACCACCGTCACAGCTCTAGTCATTTCAGCACTGTACACTGTGTTTCTATACTCAGTGTGTCACACTTTTCTGTGTCTTTTACATAACAAACAGCACTGTATTTTTCTGGTTTCAGAGCTGCCAGTCTGTGTGTGTTTTACCCACCTTTGAAGGCGGCATCACTCAACACACTCACCTGTTTTTTAAAGACATTTCAGTCACAATGTTTAAGGAGGTTTTGGAGGACGTGTGTCAACAGCAAACTGCCAGAATATTCAGAGAAGGTCTGAATATTTGAACATGCTATATTGCCATTCACACTCTGTAGGGTTAAACCATCAAATTAACCATGTGCTTGTTTGGCTTTGTCTCTTCAGTGTCAAATGTCTATGTCACAAACCCTCCAGAGCCAAAGACCGTGCATGATTTTTTGCAATGTAAGTGCGACTGAGGGTAAACATGTAGTAACTGATAAGCGTGACCGTATTGGTAGCAAAGAGTACTTCGTTCAACGTTTGTTTTTTGTCCGTTTCTCCTCCCTAGACATCTGCGAGCTTCACTTGGATCTCNAAACCCTCCAGAGCCAAAGACCGTGCATGATTTTTTGCAATGTAAGTGCGACTGAGGGTAAACGTAGTAACTGATAAGCGTGACCGTATTGGTAGCAAAGAGTACTTCGTTCAACGTTTGTTTTTTGTCCGTTTCTCCTCCCTAGACATCTGCGAGCTTCACTTGGATCTAAACACTGCGCACAGAAACATCAAACTGTCGCAAGACAACAGGAAAATATCATCTACTTTAAAGGCTCAGCAATATCCAGATCAACCAGAGCGGTTTAATGAGCGTCCCTATGTCTTGTCTAGAGACGGTTTGTCTGGTCGCTTTTACTGGGAGGTCAAATGCACAGGGAACGAATGGGCTGTTGGAGTTTGTTACAAAGGAATCAGGCGTAAAGGAAGCACTCTCGACTGCATACTTGGCTTCAACAAAATGTCGTGGAGACTGGGTTATTTTCTGCAGGAATTCGGTTTTTATCACGCTCAACAAAAAGTCCCGGTCCCTGTCGCCTCTAGAATAGGAGTGTATCTGGATCACAGAGCAGGGACTCTGGCCTTCTTCAGCGTCTCTGATACAATGACTCTCCTTCACAGAGTCCAGACCACTTTCACCGAACCCTTATACCCTGCGTTTAAGGTAGGAGCCGGTTCATCTGCCAGGATCATAGAGCTGAAAAAAGACCAGTTTTGCACTGCGGACGAAAGCTTGTATGCGGACACAACTTTTCTTTACGAACGCATGAGATTTTTTCTTCAAGGGACTTCCTAGTGAAATGAAAATAGCATGATAACAGTAAAAAGTTTGCAATATGAAGCAGGCTAATTTTGTACAAGCTAAGTAAATGGAGCACCAGAAGCCAAGCGCATTTAAGTTAGAAATGTAATAAAATAAATAAAATAGGAAAAGGTGGATAAAAAAACAACACCAACAAAGAAATGTATAACGTAATTTAACTGATCTAATTAAAAAATGCGAAAGGTCATGCAGGGTACCGCTTTTCCTACATTAAATCTCTTTTAATAATAAAAGTTTATTGTTATTGGTTATGCTAAATCATTAATCATGATGGAAATCAGTATTTGTTAGATAAGTTTTTTTTTTTTTTTTTAAATAACAATGATTGGTTTCAGATTTGTGTTAATAAATTTCATTTTAAATACAAGGTTTGTATACAAATAATGGATTTTGATTTAAATGACGAAATGTGATTTTTGGAATTAATGTGCCCATAATTTTGCTTGCATTTTTATCATTTAGTTTTTATATCATTACAATCATTTCTTTACATTTTAAACATTTTAATCATTTTTTATTTTTTCATTATTTATCACAACATGGAGGTCAGTTCATTTGGACCTCAGCTCATAGTCTCTCTATCATGCTGTTATTATGACATTCCTTCCTATCATCCAGTGATTTACCTAAATGATATATGTTTTAAGATCAATAATAATAGTTAAATGATGCTCTGTGATCGATTGTATAAAATAAATAAATGAACAAACATTTGGTTTCTCTTTCTGTCTGGGTTTCATCGTCGCTCTCATTCTGGAGACACGCCTTTTGTTTGCGCAACGAAAACCAGGAAGCAGACTCTTTAAACATAAACGAAACCGACGAAGCATATTTCTTCACCTCACGTGAGATTTCAGCTGCTGTAATAGAGCCGCTACACTTCTGGGGCAACCTGGAAAACAAATAACATTTGAGTTGTGTCTCTGACGAGGTAGTAATGACCTTTTTATGCTATGCTATGTCTGCTTTTCAACAGAAAACGCACGCAGTGTATTAGTTTATAAGCGTGTGCTGACAGTATATGATAGTCCTTCCTTAAGGTTATGCTTTTGTTGTGTTTGGTTAGAAACTTTGGTTAGAGATCCACACTTTCACTGTTTTCTTGGCAATACAGCTCTTATTGCAAGACAGAAGC
>NC_056701.1:2350233-2352267 GCF_018831695.1 Puntigrus tetrazona
TGCAGAAGACGTCTCTGCGAGAGGCTGCTGTGGACTGTGATGTTTGCACCACGGAGAAGAACAAAGCTGTCAAGTCCTGTCTGCAGTGCTTGGCCTCCTTCTGTCAAACTCACCTTCAGCCTCACTATCAGTCTCCTGCGTTCATGAAGCACAAACTAGTCGAGGCCTCCAGAAACATTCAGGAGAACATCTGCCTCGTTCATGGGAAACCTCTGGAGCTTTACTGTCAGGATGACCACCAATGCATTTGTTGTTTGTGTGCTCCTAATCATAAAGGACACAGTGTGGTGTCTGTGGATTCAGAGTGGACTACTAAAAAGGTAATTTAAAAAATGCCTATTGCCTATACTTATATATATATATAGCTTACAAAACATTTACAGTATGATAAACTAGTACTAAGACCCAGAATTTACTCTACCAGCACGCACAGTCCGGAGCAGCTATCGTTTATAGTTTAGTTTTTTTTTTTTGTCTATAGTTGTATTATTTTTTTATGTTTACATCCTTAGGAAGAGTTGAAGGAGATGAAGGAGACGTGCCACAAACTGATCCAGGAGCGAGAGACAGGTCAGCGGGAACTCAGTGAAGCTGTGAAGCTTCTTAAAGTATGTTTCTCTTCATCTGTTCTTTAGCTGAAAGTTAGTTTGACACGCAAAAGTAGATGTATTTCAATTCAATAAAACTTGATGACCAATAGGTTGCATGAATAGACTTCACAACGTTCTTACCGAGACTTCTGTCCATTTTGGAGCATGACATCCACTAATTTACAGCCTACTACATTGCTTTGAGTCGCAAGGATGATCTGCGTGATAAGATCTTTGTGTCTCCAACAGAGTTCAGCGCTAGAGACCATGGAGGACGTCGAGAAGGTCTTCACCGAGCTCATCTGCTCTCTGGAGAAGAAACGCTCTGAGATTAAAGAGCAGATCAGAGCTCGGGAGAAGGCTGAGATCGATCGAGCAGAGGAACTTCACGAACATCTGGATCAAGAGCTGGCAGAACTCAGAAGAAGACAAGCCGAAATTGAAAAACTTCTGATTGTGGATGATCAGGTCAATCTTCTAAAGGTAACTTATGTTCTTTCAGCAGTATACGGCATGTTTCTTTGCCGACTCACTGTTTCACATTTTCAAATACATAACAAGCAGTGCTGTTTGTCTCGTTTCAGAGCTGTCAGTCTGTGTGTGTTTTACCCACCTTTGAAAACGTTCCCATCACTAAACACACTCAGCTGTATTTTAAAGATGTTTCAATCTCAACATTTAAGGAGGTTTTGGAAGACATCTGTCAACAGCAAACAGCTAAAATATCACAAGAAGGTGTGAATATTTCGGGATATTGTATTGCCGTTCATACTCTTTATTGCAAATTAATCGCGTTTGTTTTGTGTCGTCTCTTTTCAGTGTCCAAAGTATGTGTTGCCAAGACCCAAAACGATTTTTTGCAATGTAGGTTTCTTGATCAAAACATTTAACGACTGATAAACACGTAATCTGTTACAGTGAGACCAGTTTGTATCCAAAGCGTACCTTATTGTTATCATTTGTCCGTTTCTCCTCCTCAGATTTTTGTGAACTTCACCTGGATCTAAACACTGTAAGCAATTCCCTTAAACTGTCGGAAGACGACAGGAAAGTGTCGTTTACATACAGACACCAGAAATATCCCGATCACCCGGAGCGATTTGATAGATATGTGAATGTCCTGTGTCAGGAGGGTCTGTGTGGTCGCTGTTACTGGGAGGTGGAGTGCAGCGGGAAGCAATGAGCTGTAGCAGTTTGTTACAAAGGCATTGGACGTAAAGGGAAAAGTGCTGACTGTAGACTCGGCGACAACAACGCGTCCTGGAGATTAGACTGCTACATGCAAAATTTCAGTTTCATACATGACAAAAAGAAAGTCTCCGTCTCAAGCCCTGCTGCCTGCTCCTCTAGAATAGGAGTGTATCTGGATCACGCAGCAGGGACTCTGTCCTTCTACAGCATCTCTGACTCAGCGACCCTCCTTCACAGAGTCCAGACCACTTTT
>NC_056701.1:2352317-2354565 GCF_018831695.1 Puntigrus tetrazona
GAATAGGAGTGTATCTGGATCACGCAGCAGGGACTCTGTCCTTCTACAGCATCTCTGACTCAGTGAGTCAGACCACTTTCACCGAACCCTTACACCCTGCGTTTTTTGCTGGAAATGGCTCATCCGTCAGGATCGCAGAGCAGCAGAGTTTAAAAATGTGATTGATAACCAAGGCTTAAAATCATTTCAGGATTTGAAACAATCTTCCTGGACGTTCTTACTTTCTGTACCCAAGGTTGAGAAGTGCAACGCGCGCTTATGGAGCACCGTGGAACGGCAATCCGGACATTGAGGGACTGGGTGAATTTTTCTCAGGCACCTGGAGTAGTTTCAACAAACTGCTTGATCGTGGCTCTCATTCATTTGCCATCATCACAATATGGGAAAAGGAACAGGCCGTCTACAAGCTGAACTGGGACTGGATATGGGAAAGTATTGCGGTGATGTCCAAAAATCCTGCCCATCAACTTCAACAATTTAAACTCATCTACAAGGCTTATGCTATTCCATATGAAGTAGCATGAAGCGCTTACCTACTCCCTTTTGTACATTGTGTAATTCGAATACTGTGGGGACATATATGCATATGTTTTTTGACTGTCTACTTATTAGGAGATTTTGGGATACGGTTTTTACGTACAATCTCAGAACTTTGTCATAGGTTTATCCCTAAGCATCCCAATATTTGTTTACTGAATGACGATTATGATCTTAATTTAAACATTTACCAATGTAGGATATTTCACACCGCACTAACTGCAGCCAAGAAGCTTATATTTGAAATGTGGCATGAACCCACATTCCCGGCTAACAAAATGTGGCTTATAGAGTTAAAAAATATTGCGCTGCTAGAGCGCTCTACAGCAAGAATTAACAGAGCTAAACCCATTTACACAGCCGATAGCTGTGTTTCCATCCAAAGATTCGAATTAAACTTTCCATTTCAGAATGACCATAACGACCTATAGTTGTGTGAACGAGATTGTTCGACTTATCCTGTCTCACTGAGCAGTCACGTGACTTTTTCGATGTTTAATTCGAATCGTTGGATGGAAACATAGCTGTAGCTAGTGAAAAGGAATCTGATGGGGCTCAGGCTGTGAAAGAGCGAAAGTTAAGACACACGACTTAAAAGCAGCTAAGCTTTTATTGTGCCACAGTTGACTGCTTCCCCTGCTTCTGGTCATGTGGTAAAGCAATGCTGTTTTACCAGGGCTGTACCTAAACACTGAAGTGTGTTGCATATTATGTTACAGTGTTATGTTGTGCATTATAATTAAAGCTTATTCAGATTCCCAATTGTCCTTCGATGTCCTTTAAGTATACCAAAATGTTATATATATATACCTATGGAGAGTCCCCATTAGGACAACTGACCAGACGTGTGTGTGTGTGATTCTCATCTAATTATCAGCAGAACAGCAACAGCAGAAGCGACACAACATATATAGTCCGCCAAGCCTAAAAACGTTAATATTGGCATATCCATCAACACGCTACACCATTCCAAGTGCTGTCATGATTCAAATAACATTTAAGGAAATCGTAATTGACAAACTTTTTTTGAATTTACCCATAAGCACAATCAAGTACAGCCGAATGCATCTGTACGTTCATAATCAGTGAAAAGACATGAGTGCATTCACCCTGTGTTTAGGATGAAAACAATGCTGTGCTGGATATCAGTCATGTGATCAGCTGAGGCCCAATCACAGCTGTGCTAACATTCAGATCAACAGAGCTCTTACTCATGCATTGTTGATTGAATATTGGAAACATAAAGGCAGGAAGATCCAGACTTGCGTGTTTAATTACAAACTATTAAACGGTAAGATTTTCAGAGGGGAAAAACTGTAGAAGAAAGGTAAGACGGTGTCGGTGAAGGTGGTTGTGAATGTGTGTAGATGTGTGTTAGTTACAGGATCAGAGAAAGACACTGTTCCTCCGTCATAGTCCAGACACACTCTCACACGATCAAGATCCTGTTTAACAGGGAAACCGAAATAATCAGCCAGTCCATGCTGCACACTCCAGAGACCGGTGTCAAAGAAGATTTTAGGAGATCGGGGAGTTGGTAAAACCACACAGCATTGATGAGTAAATGGTAAATACCACAAAATTGAGCAAATGGTAAATAACCAATAAATTGCTACATTTACATTTACATTTACATTTAGTCATTTTGCAGAGTAAGTGCTTATATCACCCAGTCACAGGGAGTGTTCAAATTAGTACATGCCAGAAGGGA
>NC_056701.1:2354665-2362165 GCF_018831695.1 Puntigrus tetrazona
ACCCAGATTAGCGTTGCGCTGAGCGTCTACACCGATGCACATGACGGAAACGACAAGGGAACAAGCAACAATGATGAACGTCACGATGTTGCGCTTCCTGAAGAATAATGGGAAAGAATAATGAAGAATAATGAAGAATCCCAATGAAGAATAACTTTTAGCGACAAAGTCCACGCAGCCGTTCTCATTCGAGTGTAAAGAGCTGAATCAAAACCTGTAAATGCAATAAGACTATTCATAGAAACATTCTGATATCCAAAGGAACAAAAGGTCCTTCAAAAAGACCAGCGGACTAAGTTCACTAAGAATAAGGCATTATATGTCAGCGTGTCTTATGAACCCATTGTTCTTCACTCTCATGTTTGGTCTCATTTGAAAGGTCTCAGTGTGACTGGTAAACTGGTCTCACTTTCACAGTAATCACTTATATTACGGAGAAGATCAGAGAACTGGTAGAACTGTGTTCTGCTGGAAAGGGGGCGTGTATAAAGACCAGGTATACTGACCTTTTGTGTTTGTTTTATTTTTTGTTTTGTTTCCGTACTGCTGATCAGTTGCGCAAAGTTTATGAATGAAACCATATTCTCGCCTGGCAAAATAAACGTTAATCTTGGTTAGCTTTACGATAACTTTTTGTGCGTAGGTTAGTGACTCCCTGAGGTTTTCCCGCATTGTAATTGTAATTGTAAACCCAAAAGATTGATAAATATTAGTGATTTTTAACGAGACGCAAAGAAAAGACCGATACGCGTATTGACCTTCGACCAGGGCCTGCAGGAAAAGGGGGACCCTTTCACGAGCGATCCCGAACTCAAACCTTTTTGTGCGGATGCATTTTACCGCCAATGTAAAAGTGGCTTCATTTCTTCTAACACTTTGTTTTGATATGTCTACAACCTGCCATAATACTGACCAGCACAGACTTTTGCGTATATATCAGATTTATTCTACTAACTCTAAACCTACCCTGAAGGTTTTACTCTGAGTTAGTAAAGTTAATTAATGAGAATAATAATAATTTGGACCTCAAAATGAAGTGTAACTTAGATAGACATATATATATATATATATACACATATATATACATATATACATACACATTTACATGTACATATATATATATATATATATATACAAATACATATATACATACATATTACATATACATATATTGTACAGCTCTGCTAATTTTAGATAAAGGCTGGCCACATCTTTTAAGAAGCTAAAATGTTACACTTTGAATAACTGTATCGTTTTCATACCTGTTCTTTAACCTTGTGTAAGTTCTGATGACCTTTGTTTTTATCCTTTTGTGAAAAGCTGTGCATTAACAGACTTCTTCTTCTTCTTCTCTGTACTGCTCTCTGCTGAGCGTTTCCAGAGACACAAGCTCTCTTCACTGTGACACACGCGTATGAATAAAACCAAACAAAGCGGAAAACCTGCCTGATATTTTGTTTTATTAATAATAAATAAATGTATATTGTACTGTATATATATATATATATATATATATATATATATATATATATATATATATATATATATTCAGTGTCATTCAGCTGCACTTTTCCCCTACCCTTACTATGTTATTTTAGTGGTTATTATTCCATATAACATATAATATATAATTCCACAGCCTAAGATCTACTGTAAACATCCCTGCAACTCGTCAGCACCTATAACTGAGTGAAATAATAACCGTTATTATATTATTATTATATTGTTTGCATGCTTAAACATTGTTGAAATGCCTCGCCGCCTCCTTTCTGTAACCATGCCAACCAGGCCAGGGTTCCTTATCATTACGAAACCTTCAAATCAGGAACTTACAGATAAAAAAGTCATGTAAAGTCAGATGGAGATGGTCCCAGGCGAAGGGTCACTTTAGCTCAATGGGCGAGATGAGCCCCTTTTCATAATTTACATGTTTTGCCATCGCAGCTTTATTTTTAATGGTTTCTGTCTGACTCCATAAAAGTATGCTGGGTGACAATCCCATACTAAATATATAAATACACGTGTTATAGTTTATCGGTATGGACACTGGGACTTCTTGCTTCATCATGCCCTATCATACCAGTCTCTGAATCAGTTTTTATCACTAATAAATCTTTTTTTCATCATATAGGTTAAATGATCAGTAGTCCGTCATCATAAATGGACGCAAAACGTCCTTTTAATCAA
The DNA here is from genome assembly GCF_018831695.1 of Puntigrus tetrazona. Classification (NCBI taxonomy): domain Eukaryota; kingdom Metazoa; phylum Chordata; class Actinopteri; order Cypriniformes; family Cyprinidae; genus Puntigrus; species Puntigrus tetrazona. The sequence goes on from NC_056701.1 coordinate 2,356,853, forward strand.
TAAAGATGTGTTTTCGATCACATTTGCTTTAGATTAAATGTGGACCCAGTAATTTATTTATTTATTTAAATCTAACGTGGGCTAGATGAGCAATAAATAAATTTCTAACTGAGAAATGCTGAACTGAATCAGTATTAATTTAATAAGCACATCATTTAATAAGAATATGAAAAAGGTGTCATTGGCGTAAAATAGTCAAAATAATCAATTTTTTTACGTAGTGACAAGGTGAGAATATTTAAAAGACTGTCTCTATTTGCCCTCTACTGGTGTAATATGTAACTTACAAAAAGAGCACACATTTTCAATATTAAAATACTTTAATTACTTTTTACTTTATACCAACGCACAAAATAAACGCATGGCTGGAAAAGATAATAAGGTTTAAGTAATGGTATATATATATATATATATATATATATATATATATATATATATATATATATATATATATATATATATATATATATATATATATTTTAGCAATATGAGTCTCTAAACGAGTCTTTTAGCGAACTGAATCAAAAGATTCGATTCACTTGATGAATCAGACTGCTGCGCGGTTCTGAATCTCCCGCGGTCAGCGTGCACACAAGCGGCTCCGCCCTTTCCCGTTGGAGTATTGAGAGTGGCGGGACTTAGGGCGCTGTGAGACTTCTGATTGGCGGCGCTCCAGCCTCGCGCGCACCGCGCACGCTCAGTGACCCCGCCGCCTCATCCTGTATTTACTGCTGAGTGAAAATGGCCGCTACAGATGCTGCTGAGATTTCACACAGAGAGACAAAAACTACTCTCGCGCTCGACTAAATGAAACGGATGCGACGCGAAAGCTGCGAGGATTGTCATATAACGCCGAGCGGAGTTCGTTTCGTCCCGAGCCGTCGCCGGAGCGCTGATTAACGGCGTAAGCGCTAATTTTAGCTCAAGCTAACAGCCAGGAGCGCCCGTGTGTCCGGGCTCGAGCAGAACCGGAGAGAGTCGGTCCGATGGCGGACCCGAGAAAAGTTCCGTTCGTCACGCTCGCCTCGTTCAGCAGCACGCCGGCGGCGCCAGAGTCAAAGAAGCGTCGGCGGGAGGACGAAGAGAATCAACCGAGTCCCGGGATCACCGGCGGCGGAGGGGGCTGTTCGGTACCGGGAAACCGGCATCGGACCCCGGCGAACCCAAACCCACCGTCCGCCTCAACCTGAGTCTCTCAGAACCGAGCGAGCAGAGATCCGCCGAGTTCAACTACAGCGAGATGGTCCAGTCCAACCTGCAGGTCAGATGATGATAATCATAATAATAATAATACACCAGAAAAGACAGCTTTTGAAACTCTCGTGGGTTTGAACTCGAAGAACCGGACCTGTAGTGAATATACTACCAAATACTTTAGATATAACTTTTAAAATTCAACACTTTAGAGACTGGATTCAACTTTATTGTCTTTGTGCAGAGAATATAAGATGCATTTAGTGTCTAACCACAAGTGCAAATAGCTTTATATATATATATATATACAATAATACACAAAAGTCAGTTAAAACTTTATTTTGCTTTCTATTTATGTATGTGGTTTGTAGGACAGCATTTTCCCGAGAGATAACTTTTTTAAAAATCCGGGTTTCTGGTGCAAAAAGTTTGCCAAAACCACATTTAAAGTTGTTCAGATTGCGTTCTTGTCAATGCGTGTTACTAAACAAACCATGTCCTGATGCATCTGCCGTGGTAAAAATTGCTAAATATCACGGAACGTGATCTTTACTTTATCTTAACGACTTTTGGCAAGCTTTGGTAATTCTGACCCATGCAACGTGTTTTACAGTCTGTTTATCACTGCTTTCATGCTGCAGGGTCACAAACACGCTGAAAGAGGCCTCGCTGTATTCAGTGTTTTACTTCAACAACAGAGAGATACTTGACAAGTGTGTGCTTCAGTGGATAAATACCTAAAAGCTGTAGCCTGTGATGAATGTGTATAAATCCACCCGGGCCCGAGTGAAGTCATAATAGCGGCCCGATTCGAGCAGAATAATGCAGCTGTTAGTGATCGGAGCTGGTAAAGGGTGTAAGATCGAACCCGGTCTCATCCAGGAGAACAGAGTCGGTGGGAACTTTTTCTGAATGCGGTCATTTGCTTTAACGGTAGGGTTAATTATCCGAGCCGAAGAGTTCGTAGCTTCAAACCCATTTTCTCCATAATAACAGAATCTGTCGTAAATAATAAACCACCCATCATTTTTTATTTATTTATTTTTTTAAGTAGTTCTGCACGTTGTAACTGTTATTTATCACAATTTGTAGTGCGTATCGTATATACTAAAGAGTTGAGAAGTCTTATCTTGTCATGAATATAGACTTTAAATCATAAATAATTCACAGTATTAAATTTTTTTTTTACTTTAAAAGTTTTGCTATGTATTGTGTGAAACAAGTCTTAATGTTGGCATTAAATATGTAGCCTAGTTTAAATTAGCCTAGTATTTATTATTTTTGTTTTTAAACCTATACTGTACTTGATTATTAAAGCATTGCTGAAATATTTGATATATAATATATGAGTTAATACAGTTATTTAAAAGCGGCCGTGTGTCTGTTGTGGTTTGTCTCTGACCGCTCTGCTCTGCTCCTGAAGGTGAGGAAGGCTCCTCGGGGTCTCACTCCGGCTCTGGACCCCGCCGACCCGTTCGCAGATGAAGACAAAGAGCGGCAAGAAGTCGAGGCGCTCGCCAGGAAGTTTGAGAGCAAATACGTACGCCATCTTTTACCTTTTCAAGTGATCTTTTATCCACCTGACTCACAGCTGTGTTAAATGAAGCGTTTCGGTGACTTCCCCTTGAGGCCGGTGTGGTGTTGTTTCAGGGAGGCACCGTCAAGAAGAAGCGGCGGGACCGGATGCAGGATCTCATCGATATCGGTTACGGCTACGATGAAACTGATCCGTTTATCGACAACTCTGAGGCTGTGTGAGAGACAGAGAGAGAGAGAGAGAGACAGAGAGAGAGAGAGAGACAGAGAGAGAGAGAGAGAGACAGAGAGAGAGAGACAGAGAGAGAGACAGAGAGAGAGAGAGAGACAGAGACAGAGAGAGAGACAGAGAGAGAGAGAGAGAGAGAGAGAGAGAGAGAGAGAGAGACAGAGAGAGAGAGAGAGAGAGAGAGAGAGAGACAGAGACAGAGAGAGAGAGAGAGACAGAGAGAGAGAGACAGAGAGAGAGAGACAGAGAGAGAGAGAGAGAGAGAGACAGAGAGAGAGAGAGAGAGAGAGAGAGAGAGAGAGAGAGAGAGACAGAGAGAGAGAGACAGAGAGAGAGAGACAGAGAGAGAGAGAGAGAGAGAGAGAGAGAGAGAGAGAGAGAGAGAGAGAGAGAGAGAGACAGAGAGAGAGAGAGAGAGAGAGAGAGACAGAGAGAGAGAGAGAGAGAGAGAGAGAGAGAGAGACAGAGAGAGAGAGACGAGAGAGAGAGAGAGAGAGAGGGCAGAGAGAGAGACGAGAGAGAGAGAGACAGAGAGAGAGAGAGAGAGAGAGAGAGAGAGAGAGAGAGAGAGACAGAGAGAGAGAGAGAGAGAGAGAGAGAGAGACAGAGAGACAGAGAGAGAGAGAGAGGAGAGAGAGAGAGAGAGAGAGAGAGAGAGAGAGAGAGAGAGACAGAGAGAGAGACGAGAGAGAGAGACGGAGAGAGAGAGAGACAGAGAGAGAGAGAGACGAGAGAGACTGATCGTCTGCTCAAATCCTCCTGGATACTGTTACGATTATGACAGAAATCATAATTGTGGATTATTGTGATTACCACAGTTTAAGATGAATGATGTTTATACCATTGATTGAAACAACATGAACATAAACAGGCTGAACTGAAAACCCTGTATATAGTATTAAGCCTCAAATGTGCAATTATACATTAGATTGGTTTTATTTTTGCTTATATATATATGTGTGCTGTGTGAAAAACGTGTCTATAGTGTGCGTGTGCGTGTGCTTGTGCGTGTGTCGTGTGTGTGTGTGTGTGTGTGTGTCTCTGTGTGTGTGTGTGTCTGTGCGTGTGTGTGTGTGTGTGTGTGTGTGTGTGTGTGTGTGTGTGTGTGTGTGTGTGTGTGTGTGTGTGTGTGTGTGTGTGTGTGTGTGTGTGTGTGTGTGTGTGTGTCTCTGTGTGTGTGTGTGTCTCTGTGTGTGTGTGTGTGTGTGTGTGTGTGTGTGTGTGTGTGTGTGTGTGTGTGTGTGTGTGTGTGTGTGTGTGTGTGTGTCTCTGTGTGTGTGTGTGTCTCTGTGTGTGTGTGTGTGTGTCTCTGTGTGTGTGTGTAGTACGATGAGCTGGTTCCTGCGTCTCTCACCACTAAACTGGGTGGTTTCTACATCAACACGGGTACGCTGCAGTTCAGGGCGGCGTCTGAGTCTGAGGGAGAGGACGGAGGAAAATACACCAACCACTTCAAGGTGATCGTCAAATCATTGCCGCTGTTTAATTGACCAATACTTAAATATCTATGAGCTGTTATTAGATATTAAATAGTTGGAACCCATTTCGAGATTCATTTAGCAGTAATTTAATGGGATAAAAATGGATTATAGACGAGGTTTAGCCTTGAAAAGAAAATGGTCTTGAAGGCATTAAAAAGTGAATGAATTAATAAACAAATAAATACCCATTCTTACTATTTTTTTTAAGTTTTTAACAAATTAGTTTATAATATTGGCTTGTTTATTTTTAACTACCATAACTTTTAACACTTTTTTTTATTATTATGATTTTTTTTATATATCACAGCTCAAACTGTAGTTGTAGTAATCACACTCATTAATGTCTTGTCCTGGTCTCTAACTCACAGAAAGATGGAGAGGAGCGGGTGATCAAGAGAAGGAAGAAGAAGCAGGACGGTGGCCTGGAGGAGAAGAAACCCAGGAAGTTCAAAGTACCCAAACCAGGGTGAGGTCTAAATTATATATATATAATTATTATTACTTTATTATTATTTTATTTTTTTACATTCCTTTGTTGAATTTTTTGCATCCCAATGTACCCAGCATCCCAATGAACTATAAAATAGTTTATTTTATCCTTGATGAACCCCGAACCGTCTTAGCGGTCACTTTTGATTGGTTTTCCTCTTCTGTTTGTGTGTCAGGGTTTCGGCTCTGAACCGGCCGGAGAAGAAGAAGAGGAAGAAGCTGATGAAGGACTCTCTGTCTCTGGCGGCCATGATTCGCCGCTTCAACCGAGAGAAAGAGGAGATCCGCAAGAAGACCCCGGTCAAACTCGTGCGCGCTCCGCCGAACGCCGCCTCCGCCGCGGTCGCCCCCGGCAACGACCTGTCCATGGCCGACCTGACCTCT
>NC_056701.1:2367165-2377165 GCF_018831695.1 Puntigrus tetrazona
CGTCCTGTCCCAGGTTCAGAGACATTCCGTTATTCCAGCTCAGCGACCGTCCGTGGCTCCGCCTGCTAAGATGGGCGTGTCTCCGGCGAAGCCCCGCCCTCCCGCGACGGCGTCGCCTCTTCACGCCCCTCAGAAGATCGTGGCGGGGAAAACGGTGGTCGCCATGCCTACAGGCCTCATCAAAACCAGCAATAACAGCTCTGCGCGCACGCTTCCCGCCACTTCCTCGTCGTCGCATTTAAACGTAAAATCGCCGCAGTGTTTCCACGTGACGCCGCAAGCCAAAAACCACGAGTCGCCCAAACCGGGCTTCATCACGCCCATGCAGGCCACTCTCACCAAGTCTCCCCACAACCCCAGCTCGCCCATCATCAAGCTCACGCCCACCGCCTCGCCCGTCGTTTCCAGGACGCCCACGTTACCCAGCATGCACCAGCACGCCTCCAAGAGCCCGGGCTTCCACGCGGGGTTCGTCGCCGGCGGTTACAGCACCCCCGTGGTGCAGAAGAGTTCATCTCAGGGCAACAGCATCTCTGGACTCGCCACGACGACCGCGTCTGTCGCCAAGCAACCGGCCTCCAGCGCATCGCCGGTGGCGGCCAATCACAGTCAGCGACACAGACAAGTGGGTGGAGCTAATCAGGGAGTGAAAACGATCACGTCTGTGTCTACAGCCACAGCGTCTCCACTCTCACAGGTCTGTCTGCTCATGTGATTCAGGCCTGTTATCGGCTTTTAAGATTTAGATTATTACATTGATATAATTTAAAAATGTTGTTTTATTACTTTTTAAATAAACATTTAAATTGCTTAACAGAAAAAATAACAACATCGGCAAAAACAAGAATATTTATTCACCTATGGACTTATTTAATGTGCAATCTTTGGTTTAATTACATTTTTTTTAAACAAATTAATTACTTTTAAATTAAAAATAAATTTTAAAATATTTATAAAAATTTAAAAAAGCGTGAGATTTGGGAATGTTTAATTACAAAATTTAAATAAAAGAAATACTTATTTAGGATGTTTAGTAGAAATATTAAATATAATATAAATGAAATAAGAAATTGGAGAATATTTAAGTGTTTTCTTGTGATTTTTTTTTATTCATTTTTAATTTTTTTTCTTTTTAACATTAAAAAGTATTTAGTTTTATTACTTTTACACTTGTTTTTTTTAACTTAAAGGAGTAGAATTATTCTGTTATTCCCCTTTTAAGTTAGTAATAATCCATTCATCCATCCATAATAATTTATGCTGCAAATTTCGAAACGGAGCTTATCTTGAACTCAAATATTCCTCAAAATATAAGTGTACTCTGACAGTGTGATGATGGTGGTGGTGACGATGATGACGATGATGACGATGATGACGATGATGATGATGATGACGATGAAGATGATGATGACGATGATGATGGTGATGTGTTTCAGGTGTCCTCCTCCAGTGCTCTGCTGGGCTCGGCCGGTCCGTCTCTGCCGCTGGGCTTCGGGATGCTGGGAGGCCTGGTTCCCGTCTCTCTCCCGTTCCAGTTTCCAAACCTGCTGAATCTTCCTTCCTCTGTGGTTTCCACGGCGACCAGCGGTGGCTCGACCAATCCCAGCAGCTCAGGGTTTAACCTTCCCCAGAGTGAGTCAGCAGGGCTAGTTTAGTACCTTTTTTTAAGTCTTAGAAAGGTCTGTTTTGTTAACCTTTTCAAACGACTCCTCATCTTCATCACTGTGATGTTTCTAATAGATATGTTTCATGGGTGAGTCTATTAGTGACATCCAATAAAATCTCTAAGGCAACAAATGTACTCAGAAATTTAATATATAGACATGTCAAAAAATAGCATCAAACGGATATATTCACTTATTGTGTTTCACATCATGTATTGAAATTTTATTGTTGTTGTTAAAATTTCAGGTATATAAAAAATATAACGTACTGCTAATATGACATTAAATGTAGAAAATGAGACTTTATAAAAGATAGAAACATTTTTAGATTTTTTAATGTAAATTTTTAATTATATTATATTTATTTATAGTTGGAATTGCATTGATGGTCTTTAAGTAAATGCTAATCCGAATTAATCAAGCAGATAAATATGTAGAATTAAAAAGTTTAATTCGCTTGTCTTTTTTAAATTAGAAGAAATCATGTTGACCTACATTTTGTTCAGTATTTCCATTTTGTTCGTTGTTGAATTTAAAGGGGTCAGGAACTGCCTTAGTATTATGTGGACCTCAGAAAACAATTTTTTTTAAAAATAATCGGTGGGCGTGGTTTGACGTGCGGCATAGAATCGGTGGGCGGGGTTTGACTAGCGGTGTAGAATTGGTGGGTGGGGTGTAGAATTGGTGGGCGGAATTGGTCGTGCAGTGTAGAATTGGTGGGTGGGGTGTAGAATCGGTGGGCGGGGCTGATTATCTTCTGTGGAGGCGGGGCTTATCTGCACTATTACATCACAGAGTAAAACATTCCACAAGCTGTCGCCGACCGCCTTCAATAGAAGCTGTTTTTAGACTAAACTCACGGGATATTTTTACAGCAGTGACCTCTTAAATGTCGAAAGATCAAGATAATTCTGCTCGTCAGTTCACGACCCCTTTAAAACCCACACGACGTGGCAGCTGTGTTGTTCGTCACCTGCTCTTCATCACGTGGCTCGTCGTGAATCTGCTTCCTCTCATTGAATCCGTGTGTGGCGTCTCATGCGTGGTGCGTGTGTCTCTCTGTCCCGTCTCTCCTCAGATGTGTTAAAGGGTCTCATGTCAGGGGCTCAGGCCGCTCTGCCGCCACACTTACAGCTGGCTTTCTCAGGTAAACGCTGAGCGGGTGACGCTCCCGCGGCCTGCATGCGCGCGTTAGCTGCTACCTTCATCATCTTCAGCCGGGACGAGTCGCAGGGCTTCGGTACTCACTCTCTCTCTTTCTCTGTGCAGATGTCAATCAAACGCAGGGCGGAGACTTGAAGAGGAAGACCTTATGACGTCACAGAGCTCTTATCCGGGACTGACTCCACCCATTTTTATGCATGAAGCGCTGGCCGTCCAATGAGACGGGGCCATTTTTATACGCAATTTGAATATTGATGCTGATGATTAATGTTATTAGTTTGAATGATGATCCGTGGGTTGTACATATGTATCAATGTTTACACAGACGGACCTGATCACTGTGACGGGGAGGGAAACGTGTGTGTGTGTGTGTGTGTGTGTGTGTGTGTCTGCATGTCGATTAGCGCGCAGCTTCTGTACATGAGGATGTTTTTTAACGTGTGGATGAGTGAAGGTGTTCCTCCCTCTCTGGTGTGGGTCGGTGTCTCCGGTGCTGTTCACCAACGAAACGCCCCTTTAAATTGTTCAAACCAAATGACGAAGGGCGGGACGGCGGCCATTGTAATATACTTGAACTTTCAGGATTTGTTTACTTGCGTTTCAGGACACGAGCAAAATAAAAATGCAGAAGCCTTAGTGAAAACTGTGTCTGTGATGATTTTGGTCTGATTTTTAGTCTCAGAGCAGTTTTTTTTTTTGTATTATATGCAAGTATTGATTTAACCTTAAAACGAAGGTTCAAGGTTATATATATATATATTTTTTTGGTCTTAAATTCACTCTTAAAATACGATTTAAGTGACCATTTCATAAAACACTGTTTTACAGAATTTAGCTCCAACCCCCACCCAAAAAACAAGTACAGTTCCATAATATAAAGTGCTCTTTTGTTTTGCACTAATTTAGTTAAGATCATCTAAGTGTGCTTAACTGCTATTTTGAGACACCATTAATAAAGTAAACACACTTTTAACATTTTTAAAATGTATTTAGTTCCATCTTTCATACAATAGCACACTCAATTCTAATACTTTTTTTTAAATACAAAAGGTAGAGCACTTTAGCTCATATTCAAGTTCTTTTAATGTACTAAAAATTATTCTTTAGCGCTTATCAAATACGAAATTAGTGCTTGAAAATACATAATGGAAGTGTACTAGTTTTGCCTGTATTAACCCACAATGAAATTATCAGTTGTTTTAAGTTATATGTAACCATAACATTTCAAATACAGGAGAAAATGAAATTATCATAGGCATGCATCCATAAAAATGCAGATTTTAGATTAAATTTTTTTCCTTTTTATATCAGGCTTCAAATATCTATTTGGATGTCTTTGGAGGGCTTGTTAAAAATGTATTTAGCTTGAATTGTCTTGAATAAATCTAACAAAGCCAGAAATTGTTGTCTGAACACTTGAGGTTTTAACAAATGTTATCAAAATTGGCATTTCCCCCAAAGTGTAAAAAAAAAAAAAAACAGTATAGATACCGTTTTATTTCAATGTGTGCATCTCCTGCTTTAATCTGGAGTCGATGAAGAATGAAGAACCACGAAGAGCTTCAGCAACTGAACCTAAACTAGTTGAAGCCATTAGAAAAGTCTGCGCCATTTTTAATAAGCGGTATGTAAAAAAACGATCAGCATCCCGCGCCGAGGCCAAGCTTCAGAAACATCACAGTCGGGACAGAAACTGTGGTACTGTGAGTTTAATTCATCATCCTCAATCTTCATCGGGTGACATTCAAGTAGCAAACACGTCGAGTACAAAATATCAACGAGGTGAACGAGATCGGTCTAAATCATAACGACTCAAAAAGAACCGGAATCCACCGAACGGGCAAACACGGGGTCAACTCAAGCTGAGGGAGAAGGACAGACAGTGAATGGCAGTGACGCCCGTCTCCACAGGAAGCGGTTCAGTCTATTTGACCAGCGGCCTGGTCTTATCGTCGTCTCCACACTGATGCGCTTTATACTTTTTCACTTCTGCCATGTATTTAGTCCAGGCGTCTCCTTTGCCAGCCTCCACCTGCGCACACACACACACACACACACACACACATGACTTTCAAAGAATCCTGAAAAATACAACATATCGCCATTTCCACAAAAACACTCATCAGCACAACCGTTTTCAACGCCGATGATAATCTTGACCCTCAGGCCAGGAGATGCTGGAAACGTACATGATTTAACAACTGAAAACAGATCAATTAATTTTTCTAAATTCTAATTTTATGAATTTTCTCATTCAGTTCTTGGTGAGCAGAAAAGACTTAAACACCAATGTAAAAATGTTGAAAGGTACCCAATTATGTACTAATTCATCCCGTTTAGCCAATTCTGGAAGAAGTGTTTAGATATAAATGTTTTAAACCATCTTGAAAACGCTCCAATGCTTCACAAACATTTTAAAATCACACAAACTGATATTAAACAAAAAAAAATACATTTGTACAGTATTATAAAACATATGAAACACTTTAAAACGTCTGAAGAAATATAACTATGGAAGAAAAAATGCTTCAAAAATAAAATAAAATAATTGGATTTGTTTGGCATTAAACGTCTGCTCTTGGGGTACAGGAAAGTTTTTTTTAAATACAACATTTACTCCCCTTATCTTTATATATATTTACCACTAAATAAACGAAATTAAGTCAGAATTGTGGGAAAGTTCAACCAAAAATGAAAATCGTGTCATCGTTTACTCTCCCTCGAGTACTTTCAAAGAAGATATTTTGGAAAAAGTTTGTAACCAGACCGTTGACTTCCTTAGCAGGAAACAAAACACTATAGAAGTCAACGGTGACCCGAAACGGCCTGGTTAAAAACCTTTTTTTCCTACAACAGAAAACAATTCCTTAACTTAAATCCTGAGGTAAAAAGTATTTTTTGTTCAGGTTTGTGATTAATTAATTACCTTTCACTACTTTCGACGGAACGGCCTTCCATAAAACACACCGCTGACCGTTGGTCTGTCGCATAGCAACGGCGGTTAAATCCGGAGCCGTTAAAAAATTTAAAATCTGCGCGAGGAAAACGTATACCGTTCGAATTACGAATCCGCGGTTTGGATCTCTCTAAATCAGCCCGATGACGACAACCACGCATTGCCATTAAGTCTCATTTGTTTGTGGCTAACAGCCCGCGTCTCACCTCGGAGTCGAGTTTCTGTTTCTTGGCCACCATCCCGGTCTTGAGGGCCAGTCTCGCGCCTCCCCTCCGCTTGCCCACCTGAGTCAAACAGGAACAGACTGACAGCGTTACACGGGCTTTGGGAAGCGACAGTGACCCGAATCTACTGACAGACACCCCTCTCTCTCCCCGTGTGTGAGTGTGTGTGTGTGTGTGTGTGTGAAGCTAATGTAAAGCGCGTCCGCTGCCGTTCTTACAAAGCTGCTCGCGCTTAGCGGCTTCTTGTCCTGAGCCGCAGCAGAGCTCTTCGTCTTCTCCTCGCCCTCGCCCTCTCTCTTCCTCTTCTCCTCCTCCTCCATCTTCTTCTTAAAGAGCTCCATGAAGCTGCCGTCGTTGGCGAAGGCGTTGGCCGCTTTGGGCGCCCCGTGAGCCGGGCTGCTGCCGCCGGACTCCCCGCTGCTGCTGCTGGAGGACTGGTGGTGGTGGTGATGGTGATGATGATGGCGGTGATGTTTGTCAGATTTATGCTGCTTTTTCTCCATCGTTTTACCGTTCGGTGAAGTAATAAATACAGCCTTCACATTCACTCCCGCGGTGTTCTTATTTCTGCACCGAAGCCACGGCTTGCGGTTTAATGAATAAAAAACAAAACTCGCATGTATTTTAAATGCGCACACGCGTAATACAGGTGAAAATGAAAGAATAATACGTTAGCTCGCCCCGTTGCGGGATCGTGAAGCGTCGCGGCGAAACAAAAACACCGCCGTCGACGAACAGAAAGCGCGCGGTTGTCGAGCCGCGGGAGCGAGCGTGTTCGTGATCGCACACCGGCCGGATTGAGCGTGAATCGGCAGGATTTCGTGGTTTTGTCCCGATGTTTTTCGCACAGGTTTGTTGTATTTTAGCGTCGCTCCGCCATACTTCATTTCATCTGCGGTCCGCTCCCGGGTGCGCGAGGGAGGCGCCGGCGCCGCCTGCAGGCCGGAGGAGGAACCGCGGCGCTTCCCGCGTACAGCTAAAATAAAATAAAACATTTAACATGTTTTATTTTACTTATTTCTTAGCTACAATATTTTTAAAAACAAATAGTGGTTTCTGGATCTATCATTTAATCCAAAATCTATGTATTTTTAGTCCTAAACTATTCCTTTAAAGAAAGAGTTAAAAGATGTAAGATATATCCATATATATGATATAGTCCTAAACTATTCGTGTGTGTGTGTGTGATAAAATAAGTTTTGACTAACTAATCTGCCTAAATGTGATGACAATATTTAATAAAAAAATACAATTTGATTTAAGGAACAATAAATTGAGATTATGTAGAGTAAAATATATTTTTTAAATTATTTAATACAGTAATATCAGTAATACAATTAGACTAACTCATCTTACTATATTTTATTAAAATAATTAAAAATGCTTAAAATAATTGTAATAATAGTTTGATTTAAATATACATTTCCAGACCCAACAGATTAAATGAAATGCTTTAATACACAGAACAGTTCGGTATACCGTGAGTGATAAAATAAGATCGTCATCTAGCTAAACCTGATTTAAAAAAATAATACAATTTGATTAAAATGAATGCACTTAAAGTTAGAATTAAGTTGATTTAAATAACACACCTGACAGTACAGTACCACAGTATAGAGTAATACCTGGAAACAGTTTACACATTTAATGTGATGTTTACAGCAATGCAGTCTTTTATGCATTAGTTGAATGATCATGATTATATTCGGAAGCAGACATATTAAAACCATAAATCATAAATATGAAAAGGTATGCTACTAATAAGCTAATATTACAAAACGTTCATCTTATTTCAGAAGTGTTCTGTTAATTCTTCGATGTCAGTATCTTTAATGCAAACAGGAGTCACGGACCAACGATAAATCGACTTATTCGTCCGACTTCAGCATTTCGTTCAGCATTTCATTTGATAAAACGGTTCATTATCCACTCACTTCAACACACAGATGTCACAGCATTTCGTACCGATAACCTCTTTTATTGTAGTGCAAAGAGAAGAAGGGTGAGACTAAAGTGATCATTTCCGTAGCGCCCCCATCGGTCCCGAGCGAACGAGGAAAACGCCGTGAGAAACACGCAAACAACTCGTGAACATCAGCACCGTGACCCAAAAAACGAACAAAAAGCAAACGAACGAAGCTCGGCCCGGACCGACGGGGGCCAGAACACAGTGTTCAGTCGGTAGTGTATTTCTGCCAAAACGAAACAACGACGAGATAAAAACGAAATCGAGCAGCAACTGGTGGGAACTCGCGCTCCTCCAGCGGTCCATCCGTGATGAGCGTTCACTAAACCACAGCGGCTCTCTGGAAAGATCCTGACGAAAGCTCTGGATTTGTTCGTGGCGTTCAAGGCTCCAGCGCAGAGCGTCTGGTTTCTGGATGGCTGAAGGCACCGAGTGTGTAAAGTGCACCGTAACCCCGATCGACACCCAACTACAGTAAAAACACTTTAAAGCTTTAAAAGAAACGAAGGTTGATCTGCTTCACGGAGCGCAAGGCTTTCCGGCTACAACTAAAAACGACTAAACCTGGTCTAAAACACACTGATAAAAGGACAGGGGTTTATCTGGGCTGCGGACGGGACAGGCCTCGCCGGGCTTGAGTCCACTGTCTCTGCTGGGAGAGGAAGGACTGAGCCGGAGCGGAGCCGGAGCGCTCTCCAGCCACCTTCTGATGAAGAGCCATGCCCTGAGACACACACACACACACACACAGAGACCAGAGTCAGCTAAGGCCTGAGAAAACACAGCACTGTCCAATTCTATTCCTATATTTAAATAATAAATAGTTTTTTCCATCTTAACGGCAGAATTGAAACCAGGCAATCATCGCAAAAATCAATTGCAGTTGTTAAAATATTTCGCTAACATCACATTTTTAGAGCCCTTTGAATTTTTAATTTTTTTTTATTAAAATGCAACAATTCCTTTCATTTTTGATTATTACAGTATTTATTTACTGGTAAGGTAAAGGTGTTCTGTTTCCTCACCATGTTGTACCAGGCTGAGATGATGAGCTTCTCCTCCTGATCATGTCTGGAGCGCGTCTTCTCGAAATCATGCTGAAACACACAGAGACCAGCGTCAGTGCGTCTGTCAGTCAGTCAGTGCGTCTGTCTGTCTGTCAGTCTGTCTGTCAGTCAGTGCGTCTGTCTGTCTGTCTGTCTGTCAGTCAGTCTGTCTGTCTGTCTGTCAGTCAGTGCGTCTGTCTGTCAGTCAGTGCGTCTGTCTGTCAGTCAGTGCGTCTGTCTGTCAGTCAGTGCGTCTGTCTGTCAGTCAGTGCGTCTGTCTGTCTGTCTGTCAGTCAGTGCGTCTGTCTGTCTGTCTGTCTGTCTGTCAGTCAGTGCGTCTGTCTGTCTGTCTGTCAGTCAGTGCGTCTGTCTGTCTGTCAGTCAGTGCGTCTGTCTGTCTGTCTGTCAGTCAGTGCGTCTGTCTGTCTGTCTGTCTGTCAGTCAGTCTGTCTGTCTGTCTGTCAGTCAGTGCGTCTGTCTGTCTGTCTGTCTGTCTGTCAGTCAGTGCGTCTGTCTGTCTGTCTGTCTGTCAGTCAGTGCGTCTGTCTGTCTGTCTGTCTGTCAGTCAGTGCGTCTGTCTGTCTGTCTGTCAGTCAGTGCGTCTGTCTGTCTGTCTGTCCAGTCGCGCTCGTCTGTCTGTCTGTCTGTCAGTCAGTCTGTCTGTCTGTCTGTCTGTCAGTCAGTGCGTCTGTCTGTCTGTCTGTCAGTCAGTGCGTCTGTCTGTCTGTCAGTCAGTCGTCTGTCCGTCTGTCAGCGCAGCTGTCTGTCTGTCTGTCTGTCAGTCAGTCGCGTCTGTCTGTCTGTCTGTCAGTCGTCTGTCGCGTCTGTCTGTCTGTCTGTCTGTCAGTCGTCTGTCTGTCTGTCTGTCAGTCAGTCGTCGCGTCTGTCTGTCTGTCTGTCAGTCGTCGTCTGTCTGTCTGTCTGTCAGTCAGTCGCGTCGTCTGTCTGTCTGTCTGTCAGTCGCCTGTCGTCTGTCTGTC
>NC_056701.1:2382165-2384665 GCF_018831695.1 Puntigrus tetrazona
TATTACCACCATTACTACTACCACTACCACCACCATTACTACTACCACTACTACTATTATTACTACTACCATTACTACTACCACCACCATTACTATTATTACTACTACCATTACTACTACCACCACCATTACTATTATTACTACTACCATTACTACTATTACCACCATTACTACTACCACCACCATTACTACTACTATTACTACTACTGACAACGAAATAGCTAATAGCTAAAATTAAACTTTTTAATTTAATTTACTTAACTAAAAGTTGCTAATAGGGATGCACCGATACCGGTATCTGGTATCGGCCTCGATACCACATTTTCTAAAGTACTCGTACTCGTTAAAAGTCCCCCGATACCGGGGACCGATACCACAGTCTGAGAATTGTCCATGTTTGAGCGGCGTGTAGGTTAATCACAGGCCCCGCCCCCAGGCCCCGGCTGCAGCTCAGAGCGGGTAGAAGGCGAGGCGAAACATGTCAGCCGTGTGGAACTATTTCAAAGTGAATGAAGACGACAAAACAAAGGCGGACTGCAAATTGTGCTCAGCGAAATTGTCCAGAGGAGGCTCAAAAGGTAGCGCATTTAACACAAGTAATTTAATCAAGCACCTAAAATCCCGACACGACAACGAGTACAAAGTGTACGCTTCTAAACCAACACAACCCACGCTGCAGCAAACTCTTGCAAGAAGAGAGAAAATGTCCAGAGACAATCCACGTGCTGTGAAAATAACACAGGCAATTATTGAGTACATTGCACTGAGTGACCAGCCACTCTCGGAGGTAGAAAATGTGGGATTCCTGCGTCTCCTTCATGTTCTGGAGCCCAGATATGATGTCCCAAGCCGCCGCTACATGACTGACACGGAGCTGCCTAAACTACACGACTCCGTGAAAAAACATATCCACAGCCTACTGCAAACCTCCTCTGCGTTTAGTTTCACCACGGATATTTGGACAAGCAGTGTTAGCCCCGTGTCGCTAATTAGCCTAACCTCCCAGTGGATAGACGAGAGTTTCACGCCGCAACGAGCCATATTACATGCGAAACAATTCCGCGGCTCGCACACCAGCCAGGCTATAGCGCATGTGTTTGAGGAAATGCTTCAGACATGGGGTATACCTAAAACATCAGTACATGTTGTGCTTCGTGACAATGCCAAAAACATGATTAAAGCCATGAATGACGCAGGGCTCCCAAGTCTGCCGTGTGTCGCGCACGCGCTCCAGCTGGCTGTTCACGAGGGCTTATTAGCACAGAGGAGCGTAGCTGATGCTATAGCAGTGGGGCGGAAAATAGTTGGGCATTTTTAACATTCCGCCTTAGCCTACTCCCGCCTCGAGGACATTCAGGGACAGCTCAGCCAGCCAATAAAGAGACTGCAGCAGGACGTACAGACGCGCTGGAACAGCACGCATTACATGCTCCAGTCCCTCATTGAGCAAAAGCGAGTGCTGGGGGTGTACATCTCCGAGCATGAACTCCCTGACCATCTCACCGGCGAGTACTGAAATGCAAGTACTCGTACTCGTTTTCCAAAAAAGTGGTATCGGTGCATCCCTAGTTGCTAAACTTTAATTAGAAGTAGTGCTGTCAAACGATTAATAGCATCCAAAATAATACATATTATTATGCATGTATAAATACACGCATGCGTACATACACACACATATATACATATACATATATATACACATACATACATATATATATGAGAACTGGGTCAAAAACACGCGCAAGGAAAGCAGTTGTGTGTTGTGACGTCCTCCTCACCTGTCTCTTGTAGGTGTCGAGCTGCGAGCGGATGGCGTTGGCCCGCCGCTGCTCCTCCTCCAGCTCACAGGTGCGCTGCATGTAGACGTGGTTCCTCTCCTCCAGCAGACGCACCTGTCTGCGCAGGTCGCCCAGGTCCTCCAGCTTGCGCTTGTAGGTCTCCACCAGAGCCTCCAGGCGACTGACGCGGTCAGACGAGTGCCTGCGGCAGGACACAGGGGTCACGAACACAGAAAGAGTCTGTCGGACAGCAGACGGCGAGAGGCGGCTCCGACCTGAGGATGTCCATCTCGTCTTTGAGGGACTGGGCCTCCTGAGCGAGGCTGGTGAGATCCTCGTTCCTCAGCTGCAGATCCGTCAGCTCTCGCTCCAGAACATCAGCTCGCACTCGCAGGTCGTCCCGACTGCTCTCCAGCCTAAAACACACACAATATATTTATGATACAGAAATAGTAGGAATATGATGTTTATATTATATGAAAATATATTGTTTCTGTGTGAATGGATATAACCAGAAAATAAATGCATGTAATTTTTTTGTAATTATAATCTAAAAATAATATTACAAATAATATAAATATATAGCATATATAAAATACTACAATTATTTTTGTGTTGACATACAGAACGCAATTTACAACAATTAATATTAATTGCATATAATAATATTATACTGATGTAGTTCAATGTAAATGATGCTATAATATTATTATTTTTTTACG
>NC_056701.1:2392165-2417165 GCF_018831695.1 Puntigrus tetrazona
AATTCGCACATGACACTTCACACGTAAACCTGTGTTTACATTAAACACCTCAAACCCGCTTTCGGTTTCAGACGCGTTCACGCGCGCTTGCGTCACTTCCTGCTCCTCCCATCCGGCCCGTCAATCACCCGCGGTTGCCCAACACCTCGTATTGCGTTGACTGTACGCTTATTGCGTAGCTTATCTACAGGTAAATAAATGCCGCGTAAAGAAAGACGCGTCCGCGTGTCCTGACGGGCCTGGAGCCGGAAGCGCTCTGATCCGCGCCGGAAGCGCTCTGAGACGCGGCGGAGGGAGCCGAAGGGTCACCGGTCTAAAGTGCTGGTCCCTGGTTACCGGTTAGTCATCCTCCATGACTAACCAGCTGGCAAAAGACAGGAAGGGGGTTTTAACAAGAATCGACGGAGGGTTATTTTCATCCAGGAGCCTTCCTCTTCTCCATTCAGATCCTTCCTAAAACTACTTCCGTTTAAAAACCGCGACATTATTTTTCTTCTCAGCGCACATCTAACGTCCATCGCCGTGTTTTGTCAGAGCATAAACACACGAAGAAGAAAGGGCAAATAATGTAGTGGAAGTAATGATATTGGAAACATGACAAACTAAACATTTAATAACAAGTATAAAATTAATTCACGGCCATTTTCTTGTAACGATTTAAACATTTTTGTATCGTAATGAATGTTAACTTCTAATAAAAAATTGTTATAATAAAAAATTATTTATCCAATATTCTTAATAACGCTGAAATATAAGTTTTAAGATAATTTTCATATGTTTAATATTTGATATAATACATACTACGTTAAATAATGACTTTAATAATGATTAAAAAAATAAAATAATGATCAATTTTTAATATAAAATCTAGAATTCTAAATATTGTTGAAACAGAATCTTTTCAAATAATTGTATAATTTGGAATGTTTATTTTTCTATAATAAAATAGCACAATAAATAAATTTTTTTTTTGGTCTGATAGTTATTCATGTTATTAAAATCTAATTATTTTAATATATTTAAGTAACCACGACCCTGTCGCTCTTGCTTTACTCTCAATGTACGTACATTTAAATACTGTATCTCCAAAGCATCAATTAAAGAAAAAAAAAAAAAACACATGGTAACAGAGGAGACAAAAACAGAGAACTGTCAGTAATGGGAATTAAAAATAAATACAAAAAAAAATTAAAAATAGAAATTTAAAAAAAAATCAAATAAAAATAATACACTAAAATTTCAAAACATTAATGAATGCTTTCTTAAAAATGTTTAATAAATAAATTTTATAATAAAAAAAATAGTTATTTTGAAATACCTAATGTGTATACATTTCTTTGTGAATAGTCTATAGGGAAAATCTTCAAACTTAAAAATCTACATGATTCGAGGAATCATTCGTGCCTGGAGCGCTGAAGTATTTTAAACAATCGAAGCACACAATGCTTTCGGATTCAGAGGAGCTCACCGCAGATTCTGGATGCTGATGAAGTGACGTTTTTTCAGAGTCTAATTTAGGGTCACACGCCCACGTCTGACGTCAGAACAGACTCGGTTTTAAACACAGGCTGGATATGGGAGGCCGAAAGCCCTTTAAAGGAGCGCGCATCTCGCACAGCAGCCAACTACATCTGCGCATGTGATGCCATGATACGTTTGCATATGCATAAACCTCAGATGTCATGTTTCTTTATGGATGTACACCGTCGTGCGTGATGTCAGCCCGACGTGATGATTTCTCACGCTCGAATGATGCTGCGTGATGGTTCTGTGGGCGTACTGCGTCTTTAAGGCAGGAATGTGGGTTATGTGCGACCAGTGCCAGCTCTGACTGACAGACGGGCGAGAGCTGGCGCAGGAAACGCAGGAAAAACAGGCCGGGATTTGCCGAACGCGAGGAAAACAGCAGGCAGGGCAGGTGGATTTACGAACCCACGACTCCAGACGTGAGCTCACGGGGGCGGGGCGGCGCTACAGGTGCGTTTTCACCCCGGATTCGCTCGAGATTTACTGCCTCGTCGAGGGCGGATCCAAAAAGCCAGGCAGATGTGGACAGGAGACCATTAAACCCGGCTGTAATGAGGCACTGTGTTGACTCAGCCGCGTGCAGGTGCTCCTGGAAGACCTGAGAAGAAAATAAACATCGTAAATATTTCATCTGAGGAAACTCCAGGAGAAGCGAGCGGCTGCTACAGACGCACATGGCAGCATAAAAGTCAAGCTGCTTTTAGCCACTTGAATTATTAGTCTTTTTTGAACAAACCCCTGACCTTCGGTGTTAAACGTCTGCACACAGCTTTTCTGTTAGATTTCGCCCAGAGTGAAACCGCCTAGAACACCCTAGCGACGCATAGCAACTCCCTAGCGACATAACTTTAAAAAGCAGGTTAAAAACATGACTTAACAATTGTACAGTGTCGCCTTGGCAACCACCCCAAACACCAAAAGAGCTTCAAAGAATATTTTGGGAACTGCATAGTAACACCCTGGCAACCACCTAAAAAACTTGAGTGTCCACAAAATAGTGTTAAAGACCGCTGAGGGGGAAAACAATTGCAATTATACAACATTGTATTGGCAACCACACAAAAAAACTTGCAAACTGCATAGCGTAAGCCAGCAACTCCTTAGCAACCACTTAGTAATATTAAAAACCATGCTTAAAATCATGTTAAATTTATTGCAATTGTGCAACTCCATAGCAAATTAACTGCATAGCAACACCCTGGCAACCACTTTAAAGACTCTTGTAATGTGAACTGTGTTTAAAAACATACTTAGAAATTTCGTAGTGTTGCCCCTGGCGACACCCTAAAACAAAATCTTGCAACGGAACAACATGCTAACAACATAGAATATCTTAGCTTATAGAATACAGCTTAGAAGCACTCTGTAAATCACCTGAACCCACCTAGCAACCACATAGTAACATTAAGTATCCTGCAATTGTACAATATTGTCCTGGCAACCACCCAAAACACCTTAGCAACCTAAAAAATATCTTAACAATTGCATAGCAACACCCTGGAAACCCCCAAGCCACCACATAGTGGCATGTTAAATGTTGCCTGTCCACTTGTACCCGGGAACCACTCGGAACATGTGAGAATGTGGAAAATCTTAGCAACTGCATAGCAACACCATGGAAACCACCCAAACTCTAGCAACCTCATAGTAACATTAAATGCTGTCCAGTTGTACAATGTCACACTGCCAACATAAAATACCTTAAATACTTAGCAACTGCTAATTATACACCCAACTGCATAGCCACACCTTAACTATATCTTATTAACTGCATAGCAACACCCTGGAAACCACCTAACACCAGTATCTACCACATAGTATCATTGAAACTGTGTTAAATGCCTTGCAATTGTACAAAACTGTCCTGGAAACCACCCTAGTAACTTAGAATATCCTAAAAGCCACCTGACTCACTAGCAAACATGTTAAAAACTATGTTAAATACTCGCATTTGTACTTTGCAACCACCCGCAAAATCTCAGCAAGCTATGGAGAACACTTTAAAACTATTTAAATTGAATTCATTTGTTGCTATAAATCAAACATCTGTGACAGAAGCAATGCTGCTGCTGCTACCAAAATAAATCCACATACGCAGGCCTGCGCTAACAGCTCAACTGTGTGAGATTCACAGCCTCTTGTTGTTTGTTTGGGATCTTATCAGGCACAGAAGATGAAATAATGTAAAAAATGTGATTCACCGTGAGTCACGGCGCGCTAGATGGCGAGCTCATGAGCGGAGCTTACTGGCACGAGGAGATGAGACAGGTGTGTCAGACGAACCAGGTGAGCTTCATTCCTTAAACATTATTTATTTCTCCGCGCTCATATCGTCTCCCGCATCCGCGCCAGCCGCACATCTCAACACACGCTTACACAAGGCCTACGGTGAGTCAGCTCGCACCTGCCATGTGCTGCCCCTGCATGGGTGGATGAGTGCGTGTGTGTGTGTGTGTGTGTGTGTGTGTTTTCTGGGAGACTCCCAACACGTGTCTCTGTCATTATGGACAAAGCCTGCGATGCTCAGATGGAGCCGTAGGCCGCGGCGACACGACACTGCTGTTATCGTTCACATATGAAAACACGCACACAATAAACAAGAATCGAGCATCTGGTGACCCGCGCCATGTGTCGGGAACAGCACGGGATTGTGGGTGCACATGTATTGAGAAGTTTTCGAATCTGATTCAGTGATTATTTTAGTCATTCAGCGCGCCGAGGCTGAATTTATTTGAGCGAGAAGACAGTAAAATCTTATTAGCATTTAAAATAGCTGTTTTCTGTGTGAATCTACAGTACGAGGGGATTTATTGCTGCGATAAAATATGAATTTTCAGCATCATTATTCAGTCCTCCAGTGTCACATGATTCTTCAGAAATCAGTCTGATATGAAGCTACTCAGGGAATATTTCTGATTACTTTTAATGTTTTAAACAGTTGTGATGCTTCATATTTTCGTGCAATTGGTGATGCATTCGTTTTTTTAGGATCCACAAATGAATAGAAAGTTCAAAAGAACACCATTTATTTAAAATAACATACTTCCGTAACAGTATAAATGTCTTTAGTGTCACTTTTGATCAATTTAAAGGGGTCATATGACGCGATTTCAAGTCTTCCTTTCTCTTTGGCGAGTTACAAGCTAGATAGATAAGATCCCTAAAGTCTCAAAACCAAAGAGATATTCTTTAGAAAAGTTATGACTCGTCCACGTCCTCCTAAAAAGACTCGTTTAAACATGCCCCAACTTTTCTACGTCGCAGAGTGGGTTTGTTTGCATAACACCGCCTAAATGTTTTTGTGAATAAAGAAGGCGGAGCTATTATTCTGTCTTATTCTAGTTGCCATGTTCAGGAGACGCTGCGTTTCGTTGTGAAAGTGAAACTACTGTGTCTGTGCATCCAAAAGAGCACAAAGAAACCTAGAAGTCAGTGTTTAAGTTATATTTACAACACTGTTCCAGAACAGTATAGCACAAATATTAGCCGCACGCTAATTAGAGCTTTTACGAAAGACTGCAAGGACAGTCTGGCGCTTCTGACTCGCAACAAGTTGTGTTTTTCTTATTAAAAGAATCACGCACCGAATAGCTGGCCAATCCGAGTGCACATCGCTCTTTTAGAGCTCTGTACAAGTCCCATTTCGAAAAGTGGAATAATAATGTACAGTATGTGGAAAATAAATTCACAAAAACCCATTGCATTACACCAAATAATGTTCTTGTTAGCAGCATGATATGACACCTCTAATGCACATTTGCTCAATTCTTCCCTTTTATAACATAAAAGTCAACATCGCAGCAGCATCTGAAAGACTTGCCTCCCTAAATCACCGCATGCACTCTTGACCCTTTAAGGTCAGTTAGATTGGATTAGAAATTAAGCCTGCTAACCAAATCTAGCAAAGCTTTTAATTGCTTGCATACACCCGTGCTGATGCTTCCACACCCAAACTAACACACAAACACACTTTAAATAAAGCCTGTCAACACAAATTAGCCTCCAAACAGCATACGCTGCTCTAATCTCGTAATTATCGTGTGATCTAAGCGCCGTAGCAGTGGATTGAGTTGGTGCCAGTGTTACCGACGCCTCTGGAAAGTACAATTAGCTTAACAAACTAACACTGACATTTTGTTCTGTAATGCAATTAGCTATTGTACAAGCTACTAACGCAAAGTAGTTAAATGCACTGAAACTATTTAAATAACAAGTTTCCTCTCAATTAGGGTGACAGCGTCGAATTTAAACAGAAACATTTGCATGTATATCCTCTGAAACCGCTCTGAGCCCCCAGGCCATCCGTGACTTTGTTAATTCGTCAGATTTGGAGGAGTGTAGCACGAAATCCCTTGCTCAGAAATGGACGCTCTGCAGTGAATGGGTGCCGTCAGTACGAGAGTTATCCAAACAGCTGACAAAAACATCACGATAATCCACACCACCCCGGTCCATCAGTAGATGTCCTGCGAGGAGAAGAGCTCCATGTTTGTAAGATACTAATCCATCATGAAGACATTTTAACGTCGAACTGTGGCTGGCAGCTAAACACGAGAGAAATCCGCACAGATTTACAAGAGAAAACAGCTCTAAACTGATGTTAGAAAACCACAGGAGATGGACTATTCACCCAGACTTAAAGGTTTGAACTTAAAAATGTCTACATGAAGGATTTGTTTCTCACAAACACGCATCTTTTCTCTATAAAAGATGGACTGGAGTGGTGTGGATTACTGTTTATCATCCGTTTGGACTCTCAATCTGACGGCACCCATTCACTGCAGAGCAAGAGATGAAATGCAACATTTCTTCAAAGCTGATTTTGCACTATAAAAGTGCATTGACTCTTGGCTGGTGAATGATGGCTTTGGAAAATAAGATTCTGTTTCCACGCAGAAGAACCTGGGCCCAGAAACGAGAAGCGCTTCCAAATGACAAATTCATAAGTTTCATCACACGTGGTCCAGCTGATCTGACGCAGCACTTTCTGCGTGACCTGGAATCACTGCTGAAAATCTGCAGGATTTATAAACATCTGTTAAATATACGCTCGTTAAATAAGGCACTCGCGGCCGGGTTACCGTTATCACCCGCTGTCATCCAGCTGTGTTTGTGAGTTTGGACAGAGAAGTGCTTGGTCAGGAAAAGCCGCAGCAGAACTCTGACCTGCATGGACACAGAAGCATCGGAAAGAGACAGAGACGCGAGAAAAGCTGCTGAGAGCCGCACATCTGCAGCTGCGCCGAGAGCTAAACATCATGGCGCATTATTCGCGGCGTTCACACGCGAGCGGCTCCTGAAAGCACCGCAGGCTGAGGCTACGCTCAAAACGCTCTCCTCTAAACAGAGCTGGCACGTACGATTCTTTTGAGGGAATCGGTTTATTCAGAAAAGCAAACGATTCACTGCTTCATTCGAGGCGCCGTTTATGATGCTTTCAGCTGCGTGTGCAAAAGCTAACGTTGAAACTGTGTCAGTCCCTAGCAACAGTCGCTGTGGTAAAAACAGTGTTATGTGGCCCGTGGGCGTCACACACCTGTGTGTGTGTAATTACAGACTGCAGTGCAGACCAGATGACACACACACACCTGTGACGGATCATTACTGCTGTGACCTCTGACCTCTGAGTAAAGGTTCAAACGGAGGTTAATCTGACACTCAAACCAAAATCCACCTTCAGCATTTCTCACATCATCACAGATTATTCACTACAGTTTAGAAAACTGTCATAAAATATGAGCTCAGAGACAAGTTCATCTTGAGCTATCTATCTATCTATCTATCTATCTATCTATCTATCTATCTATCTATCTATCTATCTATCTATCTATCTACCATCTACCTATCTATCTATCTATCTATCTATCTATCTGAAAGCAGGACACTTGTTATATTTAGTTGTTATGCATCTAATTATGCAGACCTTCATCCTCGTTGTGATGAGAAAATGAGCCTCGGTTTCCTTCACACTTCTGCTCAGACAAGCAGGGACTAGTACACACGGTGGGTTAACCCGCTGACCCGGTGACTAACCCCAGCTGATATCAGCCAGACGCTCCAGGTGAGTTTCACGGCCGTCCCGCACCATCCCGTGTGTGTTCAGTATTTTACTGCATGGTCTGAGCTCAGACACACACACACACACACACACACACAGCCGTGTGTCTGTTCTGGGATTGGTTATCTCAATGTTTACACGAGTCGTCGGATTTCATTGGCTGCTGTCCCGCGTCATGGCTCAGAAACGCGGGAGAAATCCCCTAAGTTTCCCCAGACGGACGAGCTCTCTCAGGAGTCGAACGGATTCAATTAAGGCCAGTTAAACAACAGGCCGCCAAACAAACCGACTTCAAACGGAAAGTCCAAGAGTCGGTGTGGGTTATTTATGACAGGGTCCGCCTCAGAAGAGCAGCGCTAGACCTGCTAGCATACTGCTGACCTAACAGGGACTTTATGAGTTCACTGGCATAAACATATAAACACGTCTCCTGAACGGATGTGAGATTACTCGGAGGCATTAGTTCAGGTCTCCTGATGGTTTCCAGAGAAAGAAGAATCTTTCAGAAAGTTAAAAGTAACACTTTTCATGTTCAAAAAATATATATATATTTTTGCTATATGCGACCCCTTCATAAGTGACACAAGTATATTTGGAGCTATAGCCAAAAGTACATTGTATGAGTCAGAGATATTGATGTTTTGTTGATGTTTGGCTTTTATGGCAAATATTGTTAGGATATTAAATAAAGATGATTAAGTAAAGATGATGCACGAGGATGTAAATATATCAAAACTTTTTTTTGATATATTTTTTGATAAGTAATGTTTGATTAGTGACATGCATCCCCGAGGACTTCATTTGGACAACTTTAAAAGGCGATTCTCTCAATATTTTGATTACTTTGCACCCTCAGATTTTCAGATATCAATATTACTGACAAATATCTAACAAATATCGTCTGATCCCAACAAACCATACATCGGTGGAAAGATTATTCATTGCTTTAAGATGACGCGTAAATCCAAATTTAAAAAAAAGACCCTTATGACCAGTTAAATAATAAATTAATCTGAATTAAAAAAATTTAAATATTGCGTTTAAAGTTCTTAGCAATGCTTGTTTTTTGTTGTTGTTATTTTTTTATATTTTTATTCTAGGAAATATCTTCATTGAACATTATACTTAATATCCTAATAAAATTGTTAAGAAATAATGAACTTAATTTTTTTGTCTTTATATATTAAAGTACATAGCTGCCTTGAACATTTAAGGATGAGGATGGTCGTGTTTGTGGGTCTGAGCATGGCATCCGAACGCCCGAAACCCCCTGAAGTGAGCAACACACTCACTTCTATTCTCTAGAGTTAACGGCCCCGGACCCCCGCAGCGGCAGAGGGCCCACGGCCCCGCACACAAACGCTCGGCCAGCGCGTGACCCCGGCGCCTGTCAAAAGAGCTTTTCTCCCTGTGAAGGAGCGAGAGGGAAAAAAAAAGGAAAACATTCTGTTTCCCGTAAGGCGGGAAGGGAGGGGGGGGGTTTTGGGAAGCTTGGTGAGTCATCAGTTTTTCAGTTTCAAAGCCGTCTCTCTCTCTCTCTCTCTCTGTCATGTTCATGATCCAGACCGGAGCACTTTCCCAGCGGTTCAGTGACTTTCAAACACACGTGTTGTTTTTAATGTGTGTGTCTGTGTGTGATTGTAGGTCTGCACCTGCTCTGGAAGCACTCCTCACACACACACACACACATTTGTTAGCACTGTAAGTGCTGCTATATTTAGACGTTTCATAATCTGGGCTGTATCTGATGGAGTGCGAGCGTGTCAGGACAGAGAGAGACTCTAAACAAGTACGGTACATTAACGCGGACCGTACATACAGATTAGGACACACGTTTACATGCACCTTACATGTTGTGTGCTGATAATTAGACAAAATGTATTTAATTTAAAGTAAAACTTGCAAACAACGTAATTCAGATGTATAATAAAATCAAGCTAAAACCACCTTCCTAAGTAAGCGCAATGGACATAGCTTAATTGGTATTAATGGATTATTATACTGAAATATAATATATAAATAAATAGCATTGAATTTCAACCTATGCCATGTGTGATTAATTTTAATAACTTTTAATATAATTGTATAATTTTTAATAAAAAGTAAAGACAGAAAAACTCAATTAAAATAAATGAGATGTATGTTTCGCAACATACACATGTGGCGTTTATCCATTATAACTTACACCGAGTCGAAGGCCTATGAGCTACACGAGCTCCTAAGAGTGTTTTTTAAAACGTCAAGAGAAGCTATGATTGTTTTGCCTGACACATCACCTAAAAAGACTGCTAACAGATGTTTCTACAAACCAGAAGCTACAGCCTTGAATTTAAATGTGCAGATTCATCGGTTTCGGGGGATGTGGAAAGAAGCTCTGGCAAACACAAAAAAACGCTTATTTCAGCTCTAATAGGCATCTGTTGGCCAGAGAGATTCACAAGCGGACAGGTGCAACCGTGTTTCCAGAAACTAAATTAGCTTTTGTTGTATTTCTACTTGATTTCGTTTGGACACGTTATTTTCCACACATTCCTGTCCTTCAAACGCTCCGTCAGTGATTTCCTTCATGCGTAGGCACTCTACGCATCTTATCTTCCTTGCTGTTGTTTTATTCTCCACGTCCTCAAATGGCTGTGGGAACAGACCCTCTTAAAAATGCATTTACCGAAAACGAAAAGCCGCACAGCCAAGAACGGGAGCTGCTTTCTCTCTGAAACCGGTCCTATTTCTGGCGCTCGCGTCTGCTCAAACCATCAAAGCCTCATTATTTCTCTCTTTTATGGCATATTTGCGGCTGCTGTTGTCGTTGTGTAACAAATTCGGTCAGCGTGCAAACCGCACAAGCCACAAGCGCCAATTAGAGAGGCGCTTATCACGTGCGCTTTATGAGGTCAGAGCCCACACGCGACCCACCCAGCACTCAGACTGAAGCCGCGTTGTGCTTGGGTCACTGCGGGTCACCGGCGCTCTGGACACGCTCAAACATCAACACGTGAATCATCCTGATCATGTGCTAAACACTTGTGCTCAAAGAGCTGAGCTGAGGGAAGAACTGAAGCATACTGCATGAAACTGAACTGGGTGGATGGATGGACGGATGGATGGATGGATGGATGGACGGATGGATGGATGAATGAATGGTGGGTGGATGGATGGATGGATGGATGGATGGATGGATGGATGGACGGATGGATGGATGGATGGATGGATGGATGGATGGATGGATGGATGGATGGATGGATGGACGGATGGATGGATGAATGAATGGTGGGTGGATGGATGGATGGATGGATGGATGGATGGACGGATGGATGGATGGATCGATGAATGAATGAATGAATGAATGAATGATGGATGGACGGATAGATGAATGGACGGATGGATGGATGGACGGATGGATGGATGAATGAATGATGGATGGACGGATGGATGGATGGATGGATGCATGGATGGATGGATGGATGGATGGATGGACGGATGGATGAATGAATGAATGAATGAATGATGGATGGACGGATAGATGAATGGACGGATGGATGGACGGATGGATGGATGGATGAATGGATGGATGGATGGACGGATGGATGGATGGAATGGATGGATGGATGGATGGATGGATGGATGGATGAATGAATGATGGATGGATGGACGGATTGATGGATGGATGGATGGATGCATGGATGGACGGATGGATGGACGGACGGATGGATGAATGAATGAATGAATGAATGATGGATGGACGGATAGATGAATGGACGGATGGATGGACGGATGGATGGATGAATGAATGAATGATGGATGGACGGATGGATGTATGGATGTATGGATGGATGGATGGATGGATGCATGGATGGATGAATGGATGAATGATGGACGGACGGACGGACGGATGGACGGACGGACGGACGGACGGACGGACGGACGGATGGATGCATGGATGGATGAATGAATGAATGAATGATGGATGGATGGATGGATGGATGGATGGATGGATGGATGGATGGTGGATGGTCGAAGGGGAATACACATAAAATCAATGTATGTACGTATGTATGGATGGAAGGACAGCTGGATAAATGGATGCACAGATGAATGATAGATGGATAGATGGAGGGATGAGGGAAGTAGATGGATGGATGATGGAAGAGGTGGACAGATGATTGATGGAAGGAAGGAAGGATGGATCGATGAATGGATGAATGTATAAAGAAGACAGATGGATAAAATGATGGATTAATGGATGACGGTTAGATGACAGGTGGACAGATGGATGTATGGATGATGGACAGCTGAACAATTGGATAAATAGATTTATACACATAAAATGGATTAATGGATGGATGGATCATGAACAGATGGATGCACAGATGAATGATGGATGGACAGCTGGACAAATGGATGGATGGATAGATAGTGGACAGATGGATGAAGGATACATGGATGAATACACAAAATTATTGGATGTATGGATGAATGGACAGAACGATAGAACAATATATAGAACAACGGGTAGATAGATAGATAGATAGATAGATAGATAGATAGATAGATAGATAGATAGATAGATAGATAGATAGATAGATACTAAAACTCAAACACATTCTAAGTGAAGATATCATGCTGTTGATGAGCACAGTCCCAGATTGATGGGACAAAAACTTTTATCATTTGTCACTTTATGTTGAACATGAGAGTCATCGACACAAGCCCCATCCAGCTATTGGCTGTGAGACAGACGAGAGCACTTATTCCTCTGTGGTGCCCGTAATCATCTAAACACCATCTCTGAATTCAAACCACAACACATCCTGAGCTAATGACGGAAACCAGGCTGCTTTATAGCCATTCCAGTAAAATAAATTCAAAAGCAGCCAAAAGCGCAGCACACATTACAGTAATCTGTTCCGTTAACTGCAGGAGGAACAGTGCCGCAGTTATTTATTGAAAAACTAAACGCACAGCTGCGACCGACACACACACACACACACACACACTCAAAGGCACAAAAATACACACACAACATCCTCTGGTGTGGTGAGCTTTTCCTACAGTGCCCTCGAGTGAGTCACGGACGAGTGTGCCTTACATTTCCACTCCCTGAGCGAGATGTTCTTCATTACAGACGCACTGCAGCTGCTCTGTACAATCAGAGATCTGCTCAAATGGAATATCTTTGTGCGTAATTGACTTCAGATTTCTATTGATCCACATGGGGGAGAAGAAAACGAACACACACACACACACACACACACTCACACACACACACACTCGTCCGTTTCCCAGAATGCTCCAGCACCGCCGAATCTCAGCTGTCTGAAGACCACCCCTCATCCATCTGTTTTCACTTTCCCATTATGACTCTTTTCTCTACTTTCTCTTTTGCATTTACTTCAGACGATTGTTCGAGAAAGACGCCAATCACAGTTCGAAACGCACCTCCGAACGCTGACTGGTTGACCGTTTGGGATGTTTTGGGTAAATTCGAAATACGCTAGAATGTCGCCACCAAATTGTAAAAACGCTACCGTTTTCGAAAATCCAGTCGTATCCAGCTTTTAAATCTAGCATCCTGTTTGCAGACATTACGGGAACATCGCTTTTCCATGTCCTCTGAATATTCAAAAAAACTACAGCGCAGAAATGCATTTTGCGAATCGGTTTTCCTTGACAATATTTACTATAACAACAACGTTTTTTCGTAATGTGAGGAGGGCATTGCCCGAACGTTCCCTGTTAGTAACGTAGTTTCATTATTTTTATTATTATTATTTTATCGCGTAGAAAGTGACTCGACAAAGTCCATTCGGCTCTAATTGCCATCAACGGTGTACTAGCGTAATATTATAGCTCAGGAAGCGCTCATTATAACAATATGCGTCAATCAAAGGTCTGTTTAGGTTCTGCCTATATATATATATATATGTATATAGCCTATACTAATTTCACCTCATTAATGGAATGGGACTGTAAACAGCTTCATGAATCAGTTACTGCTAGCTTCAGTAACCCCCTGGGCTCACCCCAGACCCCCAAAAATGCCTGTTTGTGGAGCAAACTCTTTCTTTCCTCCTCCCGAGGACAGATTGCTGAAGCGACCGCAGCAGCGATGCTCTCACATGACTCACGGTTCTGAATCACACGTGCTGCGGTCGACTCACAAAGACACAGGAGCCTGGGATAAACACCGCGCTCGACAGACGGAGCACCCGCACGCCGTCAAACGCTCCGCTTGAGACGGGACGGCTTTCATCTCCGCTTCGACTGATGGCAGCGTTTGCGCGGGAAGGAGTAAGAGGAAAGGAATTCAGTTCGCAGCCCGGCGAAAATTGTAAGCACTTAAACACTCCTGCGCCCGTCTGTCGTGAAAGGAAGAGTCCTGCCTTCACATTCCTGATTCATTGCCCGTTTTAAAAGCCTGGTTGAATAACATTCAAAGCATTACAATTGACATAAACTATCCCACAATTCCTTTACTTTCCGCACGAAGGCGTCTTAAACATAAGCCTGACCCTTACGTCATAATAATGAATCTTACGTGAAACCCTATAAATCTGCGGGATGCTCTCGGCTGGCCGTGTTTGTGTGAGATTCTACGCGGTCTCTCCATCAAAGAGGTCTGACCTGCTTCACGGTGGTCCCGTAGGACAACGTGTGGGTTTTACATTTTTACCATAGCGGTGAGCAAGAAGCAAAGGAAAACCCCCACTGTATTAAACACACACACACACACACACACACATTAGACGCTCCCTACACAAATACACATCATTTGTTCCAGGACCTTGCCGCCTATCACTAGTTCTGCGACATTTTCTATTCGGGCGATCCAATAGAATAGAATAAAAAGAGTCTTAAAAACGGAGGAACGGCCGCCGAACATTTTTATAAATTTGATTATACAATATATGCATAGAAAAGAGTTATTTTTAAATTGCAATGTCGTTTCGCAATTTTTGGTTTTTTTCGTAAAGGACATGCTTCGGCGTCCTTCGAAAGCGCGTTTCTTTAGCGGTTTATCGATCGAGGGAGCGTTTGCGTTTCAACGCGTCGCTCAAGGTCTTGTCGGTTTGCGATTAAAGTTGGTGCGAAAAGTCTCTCGAACCCTTGAAGTGCAAAAATGCCTGACGCTTTTTTTTTAAGTGGCCAAAAATAACTACAATTGGGTCGAAATGCGTTCATTTACAGAGATGGAAAGACGGTGCTGTCGAGTCCCCCGGCCAGCTCAACATGAGTATCTACTTCCCTCAACTGCCTCCTGTGTGGAAACTTCAGCGTGCGTCTGTGCGTGATCTTTTTTTCCACCTTCTCCTCCATGTGAATCTATAAGATGTTTCCTCTGATGATAATTGGCCGATCGGGAGGCCCAGAGAAGCTGTGATGTCACTTCCTGTGGTTCGGGAGGAGGATTGAGCAACACCGAGCTGCACTGACGTACGGCTTGAACTGTGTGACTACTGTTTCTCAAAAGCCAGAGTGTGTGTACGTGTCCGGTCGGGTGTGCGTGTGTGTGTGTGCGTGTGTGTTTGTGGAGGAGTGTAGTTCCTAATTCCACTTTTACCTACTGAAATCTTTCCATGTTGTCTGTCATAAATGTTCCGCTGCTCCAGTCCACTATGAATAACTCATTGTTTCTGCAAATGTCACGACTATAACTACAACAGACAGATAGATAGACGGGTAACATTCAGACGGACAGACAGGAGATAGATAGATGATAGGTCTGTGAAGGTCTAGATGTCAGGGTTTGGATTATGTGGTCACACCTTGCGTCATTCCATCTATTCCCAGCTACAGACGCAGGTACACACACACACACACACACACACACACACATGGCCTTTTTCCCTCGCTGTCAGAATTTAATTAGATCTCTCCAGCTCTGCTTCATTCCCTCGATCTATTTTTTCCTTCATTTGTTCTCCTTTCTTACCTCACAATCTCTCCCACGCTCCGCAGCCTGTTTCCCTGGCAACAGCTGCTTCCTGTTTGTCCGTCTGGTCTGTCTTTCCAGGAGACCGAGCTGCTAATGTAGACACACTGATGGAGAGAGAGAGAGAGAGCCATAGGAAAGAAAGAAGAATTGTTTAATACCTCAGTTGCTTCTCTGAGACACAAAATGCAGAGATATCAACATGAACAAACATTTCATCGGAGGTGCTCTCAACATTCAGTTCAATGTATTGCTTTAAAACCCTACTGGATGGTGACAAGTGAAACCTGGGCCTGTTTTATTTCTCATCAAAGCTAAAGCTAATACTAAAATACGCTCCCAAGCTATAAAACAGCAATCAACCAAAGGTCTTCAAAAAAAACCATGAAATGAGTTCAACTCAGGCGTTAAGTGTGTCGTTTTTTTGTTATTTAAATTAAAGAAATGCCTTGTCATTGTTAGCAAAATGCTAAATCAGTACTAGCTATTAACGATGTTTAAAATCTTTCCCTCTGTTTATATGTGTGTTAGTTGTAACGGAGGAGCTTGGCGGCTTGTTAGCCATAAGGAATTAACCTCAGGTGTCAATCATGAAAAGAGGCGTGGCCGTTAACCTCAGCTGTCAATCATAAAAGAGGCGTGGCTGTTAACCTCAGCTGTCAATCATAAAAGAGGCGTGGCCGTTAAACTCAGGTGTCGATCATAAAAGAGGCGTGGCCACTAGCCTCAGCTGTCAATCATAAGACAGGTCTGGCTACTAACCTCAGCTGTCGATCATAAAAGAGGAGTGGCCAACTAATTTCAGGTGTTAATCATAAGAGAGGCATGGACACTAACCTCAGGTGTCAATCATAAAAAAAGGTGTAGCTATTAACCTCAGGTGTCAATCATAAAAAAGGCGTGGCCACTCACTTCGGGTGTCAATCATAAGAGGCGTGGCCACTAACTTCAGCTGTCAATCATAAGAGGCGTGGCCACTAACCTCAGCTGTGGTTAAAATGGTAGCCCATGGCCACTGGCTTCAAGTGTCAATCATGATATAAGGGTGTGGCCACATTTTCTCAGCAATACAAATCAGACCAAAATCTCATTCCTTTGAGATGTGAGCAGTGATATAAACACTATCAGATCACATTCCAGCAACCTTCAAACAAAGCGGAGCATAAAAGAGCGATGAAGTGGGGGAGAAAGTGGAGTGTGTGTGTGTGTGTGTGTGTGTGTGTGGTTGGGAGTTCAGTCTTCAAAGCAAACAAAGTATGTAAGCAGATTCCTGAGAAACCACATCAAATGACGTGAGTGTGTGAGAGTGTACCGTGTCCAACGACGACTGCAGGTGGACTGAGCTCGTACCGACCCACCGGGTCCAGGTGGACCGTTAAAACCAGAACACACACACACGGTTTGAGTAAGTGATGTTACACACGCACGGAGGAGTGGAGCGCCCCGAGCCCACTGATGTTTCCTCCGCCTGCTTCAGATGGACATCAAACACACGCATGTTGTTTTTCTGGCACACAGGATGCCCAAACCAGAGCGTGTAGGAAAGGTAGGAATGAGTTTGAATTAAATGAGATAAACGTGCAAGCGGAATCTAAAACGAACACTCAACAGCTTCCAAAGGCGATTAAACACTTAATAACAAGTGAATAAGACAGCTGGATGGAAACATTACACCCGCTAGTGAGAATAATCCAACTGACTTACTGGAAAACGACTAATATTGAAACACACATGTATTGTAAACAGCACTACACGGATAAACATGACCTGGATTTTTTTAAAATTTAAAATCATTAAATCATTTTCTTTCAAAAACCGACCATCGGTGTTCTTCTACTGTTCTTTTATCATTTTTATTAGTTTTTTTGCCCTATCGCGAATTATCTTATTTTCACTCACTTTTCAAAAAAAGATTAGATACGGTATTATTTAAAATGTTGTCCATTTGTCATATTATATTTTGTATTATTTTTTACAATTTTTAAATATTTTTTTCTTTTAAATAGCTTTTATTTTTTTTGTTACCAAATACAACATATTTACCACAAGAAAAATTGTGAAAAATGTAATTTAGTTTCTGCTTCACCAAAACACAAATTTTAGCATTATTTATATAGTATATATTAACAATTTTTATTAGCTTTTATTTTTATATTTTCACTTGAAATTATATGATTTTTTTCCAAATAATATTTGGAAGTTTAAATAATATTTCCATTTATACTTATGTACGTTCTTGCTTCAATTTATTTATTTTTACATTGATTTTAATTACCTAATTTTTTTTAATACTTTTAGGTTTCAGTTTCTGGTGACGATACGTGAAATAATCTTCTTATTAATCCAAACTAAATTGCGAGAAACTGGACACCAGGCAGACGTCGACACGCACGAGATAAACCACCCATCTCACCCGTCACAGCGTATTGTCAGTCACAACAAGATAAAAAAACAGCAGAATAATTCCATTGTCACGGGAACAAAAGTGCAAAACAAAGCGCCTTTATCTAGTGCGCCAGAAAGGTTATAATGGACCCCGAGCACATGCGTGGAAAGTCTGTTAAATCAGTTGCACAACAAAAGTGGCACTATTTTGTGATTGCATCACTGAAACTAAAGATCTGCCAACATGAATGAAACATCAGAGATGCCCCGGTCAAAGGCTCCAGTAGAAAGTCTCCTGCCCTCAGCATCAGCTTCCTGTGCAGGCAAAGGTCAAGCAGACAAGCCACATTTGACGGTTTCCTCCGGGTGCTTTTCTGTTCCATCACCGAGGCCAATCAGGTTCGTCCCTCTGTGTTGTGGTGAGATGAAAGCACGTCTATGGGTTAACGTGCCGAAGCCGAGGTGTTGTCGTTTTCTCCACTCGAAGCACGAAAGTCTACTGACTAAGTCTCGGTGAGCTCATACGTCACGGTGCGCGAGCCGCGTTCGCCTATGGGCTTCACCGTGGAGTCTCACAAACACACGACTTGAGATTCATTGAAGAGCACGAGCGTCTTCCGGAGACAGACCGTAGGCTGCGTATCGACCGCTCTCACTTCCACCGCGACCACAACATCCTGCCGAAAGCCCTTTTACGCCAGGAAGCCGCGTCTGTATCAGCGCATCGGCTGAGAGTCTAACGCCGACTGAGGGCATCCAGCGAGACCGGGTCTGACGCATTTCTACTCAAACGTTCTCCAGGATTCCCGAGGGAGGGCCGTCAAGACGGACGCTAATCACCAGTTAGCATCACGCCGCATCTCGTTCCCGCCGATATCTCGGCCGTCTTTTGGTGATCAGGAAGGCGCGAATCGTTTAAATTCACTCCCTCTCAGGCCGTCCGGGACGCGGATGAGTTTGTTTCTTTGCCAGATGTGGAGAAACGTAGCATCAACGGACGCTGTGCGGTGAATGGGTGCCGTCAGAACGAGAGTCTAATCAGCTAACAACAAAAACATCTCAGTAATCCACACCACTCCGGCGCATCTTACAAACGTTCATTAATGCACAGGATTATTGTGACGTTTTTATCAGCTGTTTGGGCCGACGGCACCCATTCACTGCACAGCATCCATTGAACACTACAAGAAGAAATGTTACACTTTTTGGGTAAACTGTTTCTTTAACACGTTAAAAGCCATCAGGTCTGAATCTTCAACATCCCCAACGTTAACAAAAGTCTGAAGAAGTGATGACTTTGACGTCCAGGAGATCAGAGGAACAGAGACATGTAGGGGAAAAGCAAACGAGGTGAACAGAGAGCTGACTAATTACCGGTGCTTGTTAAAACTCATTACAGTTGTGCTATGGTTAGTTGCTCTTTAAAGCTCTTTAATGAGACAAGCGTGCAAGACTGTGTTCAGAATGAAGTCGTAGTCCAGTGCACACTACGTAGCCAATATTGCACTACATAACAGTAGTAAGTGAGTTTTCATTAAACTGGAGGTTGAACTTGAAAGACAGGAAGTGGAATTTACTAGTGCGTTCAAACCGCTTTTTTAGCTGAAAAATGAATGTGCATCGGCACTTTTTTTTTACATTTTTATCAAATGCATGAAGGTGCACGTACAAAACTCTACTAGTTTTTTTTACATGCAACTTAGCTACTTGTATGCCGGACTCCGATTACGACGTTAATCCACCATAACTCAAAATGATTCAGCGTGCATCCTGGGAAACTCTGATTGTGAAATGTTGTTTTAAACGGTCGCCAAGGGGATGGAGCGGTTTTAGCACGCTGCAGTGCTGATTCTTCGCCATTTTGAAGTGCTCACGTTTTTTTATATTTATATAGGCGACACCCCTGATCCAATCAAATTGCAATTCCTCATCCTGTTTGCCATCTCAGTTCTGAAATCAAATGGCCTACTTTTTTATAATTCAAAATCCACTTACGAATTCGCTTATTTTGCATTTTAGGCCCAATCCTGAGCAAGGCTTAATTTACATTACAGCCAGACCTTGTTTGTGGCGCTTTTACCAAATGTGCCTTGAAGGGAGGTGACGAGGCGTGTTCGGTGAAGATGACTAGACTTTGGCCAGATAACCCAGTGACACGGTTAAGGAAACGGAGGCGATGGGCGGCGATGGCAGAAATGAACCGTTTGTTCTGTTCAGACCTGAGCTCCGGCCGCGCTCTTTCTCAGGGCGTTGCTTAAAAAACGTTCCTGTCCCGCAGCTCCCCGACGCCTGACTCTCAGCAACAGTCACACCTTCATCCAGAAGATCAGAGAGGGAGCGTCGACCTCAGACTGAAATGAGTCCTCACTTCTCGTATTAGTCAGAACAACTTCTAAAAATTACCCCGTCGTCGCACAAAAATCAGTACTTGAGTGAAAGTGCAGATATCGCAGTAAAATATCACTCCGGTAAAAGTATCAACTGCTCCTTTTCGATTGTTCTGACTCTTCTAAAGTTAATCGTACATACTGCACCCTTAAGTATTACACTTTTTGCAATTTTATGATACACATGTGTGGACATATTCGCACTGAAGCGTTTTATACAGCGGGCTTACCCTATTACAGTCACAAACAACTGACCTAAATATGATTTCCATTTGCTACAATCAATCCTAAAACTTGTCGTTACTCAATAACCTTTTGCGTCGCCAGTTGCATGCGAACTCAAGCTCAGACTCATCAGTCCACCAAATGCTTGACTGGAGACTTTTCCTGGCCGGGGGCTGCGTTTCCCAAAACATCGTAAGCGCCAAAAATTCGATTCATTTACTTGGCAAACAGCGTTTTCGGGTCTGGACGCCAGTTTTCGAAAGCACCACCGTTATCGCCTTCGCGTAAACACCCAATATAGACAATTACTCGCTGCTTTCGCCATACTGCGTGTTTGTGGACATCTTTGTGCAAGCTGCTATCGCTACGAACGAGCAGTAGAGCAACAGAGCTAATCATCCTAACAACTAATCATAACTTCCCTGGAGATGCGGTTTACTAGCAAGGTTACAGCGCCAACTACTGGCCTGGCATATTACGTAATGCAGCGTTTTCGGCCCTTTTCGCAGATATGTGTAAAGGCTAATTGTATTTAAAACGTTGTTGCGTATACCTTTGCGAAACCGTCGCTGATCGTAGCTCCGTTGGTTTACGATGTACTCAAGCTTACGATACTTCACGCCACAACGCAAATTTTCATTTTAGAGAGCATTTTCCTTGACGAAATGCTGTGCCTTTGTGCGAAATCACAAAGTTCGTTGTAAAGAATCAGCTCCTTCACGCATCGGAGGGCGATGTAGCATCTTGGAGCAGATGTCGAATTAGCCCGTTCAAAATAACGTACGTAATGTGATGTTTTTTTGTGGAGTACAAAGTACGATATTTTTAGAATGTAATGAAATTAGCGTTTTTTTTGTTTAAATGATAATGTACAGATAGTACAGATTATTTTCCATCAATGCTTGCGAAATTGTTTTAAAAGACAAAGTTTGTTTAGATGTTCAGGACTGCGTTTGTAGAGTGTCGTTTATATACTGACCTGCTATCAAGTACAATTATGAAGAATGCCTTGGGATTTTCTACAGACCCAACCAGTTCTTTTATTTAACCAGAAAAATGACCTTATTCTTCAATTACAAAAGCATTCCAGAGAGACTGGTGCATTGTGGGTGTCCATTACGGCCCGGCAGGCATCAGTGGGCGGCCGTCTTTGTAGGTCTCTGGATTAAGGGTGCGGTTGGATGGCAGATTCAGAGTCAGCGCCTGGGAACTGGACGGCTGCCCGCCGAGAGACTCAATGGCTGAATGCAAACCGAAGGTTCTCAAGAACCTGTGCTCGTGTGGATGATTTTAAAAAAAAAAAAATACAAACACTTTAAATGCACGTAAAGTTGCCGAGACATTTTAGTTGGTCTCTAAAGGGTGTTGAAATGTTGCTATGCGGTTGCTAGGTGGTTGGCAGGGTGTTGGAGTGGTTTCAGCATGCTGCTATTGACTGTTGCTAGGGCAGGAATACGCTGAAGGCATATATTGAAAAAAACTGCATATGCTAGTAAGGTATGTTTTGTCCTTCGCAAGCACATGGCCAGCGTACACCAGCAAAGGACCATCTTAAACCAGCATCCCAGCTTCGAAACGTACCTAACCAGCATATTTTTCTGTTTGTCAGCAGGGTGGATGGCCGCTAGGCTGTTGCTAAGGTGCCCGAGTGTTTTTTCTGGACGGTTGCTAATACACAGTGTCCAGGTGAAAAAGTCTGATCACTTGGTGGTTCATTAATGAAAGTTACGAATGACTGTACAAACTGCGAGTGTGTGTGTGTGTGTGTGTGTGTGTGTCAGATTAGATCACAAGTAACTGAAATAAGCCGTTTGAATTCACTGGAATCGTAATCAGAGCAGTGCGATCTCACCCGTATGTGTTCATGCACACACATTTTTCTGTCCAGATGCGCGCTGAAATATATATATATAAAAGGATGCATACAAAATTTCACCATTCATCGGAGTATACCCGAGCATAAAACACCTTTGTGTGCCTGAAATACACTTTATGCTTTAACGCTTAATGAGATCTTGTTGGACAGAGATGAAAAGAGCTTTGCGTGTCTGCGAGTTTCCTTCACCCGATGACCTTTCTCTCCACCGAAAGCGAATCTTCAAAGTCTGAGTGCGGGTCGCCCCAGATGCGCGATGCATCGATCGACTATTTCTGTTCTCCTGCCGTCTCAAAGAGCTGGCACGCATTCAGACGGCTCCTGGTCGCTTCTAAGGCAAAGGAACCACCAGGAACCCCAACTGGGATTATGGGTCACCCATGGAAAGTAGAGTGGGTGGTTTCGACACGGGTATCTTAAAGAGACAATTCGAAAACTTTTAAATCACCTTACGTTCTGTGTGGAAGCAGAACATCTATGAATGGTTATGCCATGGCTTCTGCTCTGTATTTAAAGCGTGTTTTCAATAGATCTCTTCAGTAAGTAGAGCACATCTACAGACATATATTACAGGAACGAACGATCCTTGTGTAACAAGCGATCCACTTACTGCATAATTACTACACATTACCCAAGATGATTTGCTCGTAATCATGCTGGATTTAAGACTTTAAGCCCTCTTAAATCTCGTTAAACTCAGATTGAACTCAACACTCAAGCTCAGAACTTTTTTTTCTTTCATGAAGAAACGCAACAGTTAGATAATGAGTTGGAAAGGCGTTCAGCTCATGGATTGATTTTGGATTGGTTTAAATGGTACGAAAGCGTGCAATTATAGCGTCTCAAATCATAGTGCATTGAAAACGATCCACAAAGCGAGGATCCATGGATGCTATGTGCACTGATTATGACTGAAAAACATGCCTTTAAATGTCTGACTGCTTTATCAGTGGATAAAAAGCAAAAAAAAAACGTAAACTTATAGGTTTTCACAAACACTCCTCAAGCTCATGTCTGACTGTCACTGGTCAATCAAAAAGATAGCCCCGCCCCCAAACTCACGCCATTGGTTAATTCAGATCAACGTTACCAGAGTTACCAATTTGGGTTTTTATTAGAAAATTGTAGCGATTTTCTCATTGTTGCTGCAACTTTTACTAATGTTTTGCAATAAGGGGCTATTTTGGTGACATATAAATATATTTGGCTATTTTCGGTGGGAGGGGGGGAGGGGTGGTTTGCGATTAAACACACAATAGAAAAAACAAGGCAGACATTGTTGGTACAATTTTCTTTGTACTTTATTCTTGAGCTAAAATCACAGCACAGTGATTTTGTCAGAAAATGTCTTGTTTAATAACCCAGAGCAATACATATACAGAAGTCTTAGGGGCCGTGTTTTTCCATTCCAGTTCACTGCATTTCCATTGTTTTCTATGCAAGCTAGATGGATGTGTATGATGGGCAGGTTCACGACTTGTATCTTTTTCAGCGTCTCACATGTGAGTGGAAGAAACCGTTTTAACTTTAAGACCCGAAACAGTGGACCAATTGGACGACCCCGGAGGCGGGGCAAGTCGGCATAGCAACCATTTTACCTAAAAGCAACATGGCGGAGGAGGCACTTTTAGACGCAAAAAGTGTGAACAGCCTCTTGATGGAGCATGTATGACTACAAAAATATAGAAATATGTAAATAAGACATTTTATTGGGAATTAAGCTGTAAGAAAAAGGCCGTATAAAAGGATTAAGG
The DNA here is from genome assembly GCF_018831695.1 of Puntigrus tetrazona. Lineage (NCBI taxonomy): Eukaryota > Metazoa > Chordata > Actinopteri > Cypriniformes > Cyprinidae > Puntigrus > Puntigrus tetrazona. Next base: position 2,416,308 of record NC_056701.1, read on the forward strand.
GATGATTCAACGTGATGGCGTCATGAATATGCTACTTAATATGCGACTTTTCAAGCCGGTTTTAGCTACTTTTTTATTAAAGCGACTCTCCACGCTTTAACAGTGCCACAGTGTTTCATTTTTCCCGGCTGAAACAAACAGTGTATGATATAGCAACTAGCTAACGCCACAAACTATCCGAGCAGACACAGACAGGCGAAAGCAGGACGTTTTTTGTGCTCGCTTCGCTCTGGGCAGAGGTGTTGCTCATCTGTGTCTAAACACGTTATGAAATGCCTTCCTTCTTCGGTCTGGAAAGCGCACAAACTCCTACAATAACGCCACGGCCTATTGTTCCTTAGGTCGGGCGAAGCATTCCTCACACCGAGAACGAGATTTTTGTGCACGTTTGTAAACGAACAGCGTCCTCGGTTCTTCAGATCAGCACCAGATCGGAGATGATTTCCAAAGAACTTAGGATAAGCGTATTTACAAAGCACGGAAGATTTCCCCGTAAACGATAAAAAGCGCACGCGTGGTGCATGTGAGCGCGTTTACCATCGGGCTTTGAGGAGCTTCATCTTCATGTTATCAGCTCTTCGTCGCCGCTCATTATCCGGCCGTCTAGATGAAGCTGTGAAGGTCCAGCGTGAAGGTCGTGGGGTCTCCTGAAAGCACACAAACGTGTAGAGCTACACAAATCCAGTTTCATAATAAGACGTTCTTGCCTTCAGCACTACGATAACTAACGCAATCCTCATTAAACAAATAACTACGCCCTATTATTCACACGTCACGTGGCCTGTTTGCCTTTGCTTTGCCGCGGTTCGAGACATTAACACTTCAGACCGATGCTTTCTGAAGTCCATAAATCACCTT
>NC_056701.1:2422165-2439665 GCF_018831695.1 Puntigrus tetrazona
GCCTTCGAGAGGAGCATCGAAGCAGAGTTTCGTCTTTTATCTCACGCTCGAACCCCAGAAGAACTCTATGAGCACGAAAATGGAGCAGCCGTTCTACCACGACGACTCGTTTCTGTTGGGTTACGGCCACAGCGACGCGGCACTGCACGACTACAAACTCCAGAAAGCGGGCATGAACTTGAACCTGACCGAGCCCTATCGGAACCTCAAATCGGATCTGTATCAGACCGGCGGCGTCGATATGGGCTCGCTCAAGCTGGCCTCGCCGGAGCTGGAGAGGCTCATCATCCAGAACAGCAACGGGGTGCTGACGACGCCCACCCCGGGCCAGTACCTCTACGGCCGGGGCATCACCGACGAGCAGGAGGGCTTCGCGGAGGGCTTCGTCAAGGCTCTGGACGATCTCCACAAGATGAACCAGATGCCCCCGCCCAACGTGTCGATTGGAGCCGGCGGCGTGACGACGTGCTCGACGACCGCGTCCGTCTTTGGCTCCTCCCTGCAGTCTGAGCCTCCCATTTACACGACGCTGAACGCGTACTGCCCGGCAGCGCCCAGCCACCCGTCCGCCACCATCAGCTACCTGCCGCCGCAGAGCCAGCACCCGGAACCCGCGCAGGCGTTCCAGCACTCCGGCGTCCTCCCGCAGCGCTTCGCGAACTTGAAAGAGGAGCCCCAGACCGTTCCCGACATGCACAGCAGCGACGGCTCGCCGCCCATGTCTCCGATCGACATGGAGAGCCAGGAGCGCATCAAGGCGGAGCGCAAGAGGCTCCGGAACCGACTGGCGGCCACCAAGTGCCGGCGGCGCAAGCTCGAGCGCATCGCGCGGCTGGAGGAGAAGGTCAAGGTGCTCAAGTCCGACAACGCCGGGCTGTCCAACACGGCCTCCGTGCTGCGGGACCAGGTGGCCCAGCTCAAACAGAAGGTCCTGAGGCACATGAACAGCGGCTGTCAGCTGATGTTGACCAGCAAGATGGAAGCGTTTTAAGCGCGCTCGGACCCTTACGCGGATGCAACACTGGAAATCGTTTGTGTTCCTCGGCCGAACGGAAGCCGAGAGCCTTCGGACGCGTTCTGGGTTCCGAATAAAACGAACGGAGCGTGACGGAACGGACTCCGAGCCCCCCGGAGACGGACGGGGGTCACGGGCGAAGCGGGAAGGCCGGTCTCGGTATCAACAATGTGTTTTTTTCGTCATGATCAACTGCATTTGATCACGAGAACGCATCTGATATTGTCGTGCAGTTCCAGAACTCATAACTTATTGTACTGATCGGGTTGATCCCGACGCCGTGTGTTAACGATGTCACATGTTTACAATGTCTCTCTTTATTTTTTTATGTGTGCGATTTGTTTATTTAAGTAAAGGTTTTGAAATACGACTTCCGAGTGTATGGCTCGTTCATTGGCGCCGCTCGTGTCTCGGGCCGTTATGTAACTCCTGTGGCGGCCGTTCCTCGCCCACAGAACGTCCTGAAAAGGCACTGGGCGAGTCGTGAGTACGATGAATAATTCTCTCGACGTTAACGCTTGTAGAGCGCTCAGCTGTTTTCTGGGGGTTGTGTATTGATCAGCGCTTCCGGTGTTCGGCGCGTTCACGCGAGGGACTCTAGGCCTCTCCTGCTGACGTCAGGCAGCACATCCATATATGGTCGTTTTCGGGGCCTCGTACGTCACTCCCCGCCCACGGGCCCGCGCCGAGTGGTTTCATTGCTCCGGGATCAGAGGAGCTGGAGAACAGAGAGGGGCTTTCCGAGGTTGGACAAGACCACTGAGTGTGTGTGTGTGTGTGTGTGTGTGTTTCCACAGAACTTAGTGGGTTGAACGGTTATGATGCTGCTGCTGATCGAAACTTACCTTTCAGAATACACTCAGAAACCTTTTATATAATATCATATATAATAAAAAATTCAGACAATTATATTCACGGTACTTCATGGAACATGATCTTTACTTAATATCCTAATGGTTTTTGACACACAAAAGTATTGTTATCATTTGCCAAATACCACCCTACCCCCTATACATAGATGTAAATATGTGTGCATATATATATATATATATATATATATATATATATATATATATAGTTTCTATGTAAATGTGTGTGTATATGTGACCTAAATCACAAAAATCAGTCCTAAGTAGCAAATTTCTAGATATATGCACACACACACATTCATATATATATATATATATATATATATATATATATATATATATATATATATATATATATATATATAGTCAAACCAAAGATTATTCAGACACCAGATATAATGTTGATATCTTCTAGTGCGTGCATAGTTCATGGATGTAGGTGAGGATAACAAAATAAAGCAGACTGTGACATATTATGCCCAAGACATCTTCATACAGGCTCGCAGTTACACTGATAAAACAGATTGGAACCAAAAATCATTCAGGCATTTTGACCTAACCAGCGTTTTTTTCTTCAGTTTGCCAATATGACCTTCTTACCTTAAAAAGAGGCGTTGCTTGGTAACCGGTTCACCTGAACAGGTGTTAACTAATTGCGCGGGCTGCTTAAATTCAGTCTAAAATGTAACATCTGGCAGTCATTCGACCGAATCCATCGCATTTCCTATCTGCCATTATCAAGATGACTATTTTATAAACTATACTATAGTAAATAAACAGTGATAATGTGAGAAATGTTGCAGTGGTTTCACTGAATATACACCCACACACCCAATAAATATTAGGTGTATATAAAATAAATGGTATAAATCATAGAAGTGAATATATATATATATATATATATATATATATATATATATATATATATATATATATATATATATATATATATATAAATTCATCTGTATTAAGACAAAATTAGGTAATCGTTATTCGTTATGTGCTTGTTAAAATCCATTGATTAATTTATTGTGTATTTATTAATTACTCGGAGTTTAATAATCATATTTGGCGCATCAGCAGCAGAAGAAGCTGCTCCTAATCCATGATATTACTGTGAGGTTTGGGTGTCTTCGGGACATGAATGAATCCTTTGGGAAGTGACTGTGACCTCTGGAATGATTGGACCGGAGGCGCGCACGGCAGGGGCGCGCGTAGGTGGCGGGCGCGCGCCGGTATGAAGAGAGTTAGCCCGACCCCGATGAGCCGAACTTAACGAAATCAACGACCTCAGCCACCGACCCGTTTATTAAACAGACGCTTTGTGCTCGTGAAGACAGCGAGCTCCGGAACGCGTGGGGCGCTTGTTTTCGCGCTGGAAACGGGAGCGGGGTTTTTTGTTCGTCTCTTCTCTAACGCGCCGAGAAAAGCCCACTCGGGTCCACCTGTCCCTGACGTCAGTGGCCCACCTGCGCGTTTCTCTGCTCGCTCTCGAGGTGGAAATCAAAAGAAGCCACTTCAAACGCGCCAGGGGCGGGCGCGCGCTCGGCTTGTTTTGGAGGTTTTTAAAGGCGCGCCTCCGTGTGACACATCGGCAGCTCCTCTGCTGGTTCTCGCGGAACATTCCCACCTCCTCTTTTATTTAAATGGGTTTGTTCCATTCGAAGTGTTTACTGACGTTCGGCTAGTAACCCCGTTTATCCGCTTTAATGCTAACGGAGCGAGTGATTTTCGCCGAGTGTGCGGCACCTGAACGCTATAGGTGGCAAACAACTATACGAACAGTTAAAGTATTTGCACTACAACCAAGATGTGTACGATAATAAAACGATGCATCCAGCCTGGCCTCATGAAAATGCGTATAAACAGCCAAATATTAACGAAAACACGTGGTGTCTATATAGACTACGCAGGAATGGAGCTTGGCGTATATTCGGCGTGCATATAATACGGAATTGGTTGCTGGGCATTTTTGCGTATCTATTCCACGTATTTTATGTGCCGTACTGTTTAACGGAGTCGGCGCGAGTATATATATGCGGTATATATATATATATATATATATATATATATATATATATATATATATATATATATATATATATATATATATATATATATATATAAACTGTTTTCTAGAGAAGACTGGAACAAGCATCCCTTACGAAAATGAACCGTAGTTATACTGAAGTAAAAGTGCGGGCCTAGTAACCACGTTTTTTACGTTTATGACCAGATTTATTACCCTTTGTAGCCATGTTTAAACTGGGGTTAAACTAATGAGGGACGTGGCCATCGCTCTTAAAAATACACGTGGATTCTTTAAACTAAACGCGGCTGTTTATTTTTAAATATGTATTTTTTTTTTTTTTTTTTTTTTTTTTTTTGAGCTAACTTGAAACCGTCTCTCGTTTTCTTCGCGTTTTAATTCCCCCCTTTTCGCTTTAATTAATTCGAGAAAGGCTCGCGAATGAGTCAAACCTCGTTTCACAACAGAAGCTGTTATTTTTACCCTGCTCCTGTGATGGGTTTCAGAGCTCAGTGGAACAACTGCTCTTCTTACTTCCTCTGTTCGACGTGCAGTGGACGAGAGAGGACACACACACACACACACACACACACACACACACACACACACACACACACACACACACACACACACACACACACACACACACACACACACACACACACACACACACACACACACACACACACACACACACACACACACACACACACACACACACACACACACACACACACTCACTCACACGCACACACACACACACACACACACACTCACACACACACACACACACACACACACACACACACACACACACACACACACAGGACAAACATCAGGGCCTGATGACGACAAAATGTGGGCTTATGTCCTCCATCACACGCAGGTTTTTTTTGCACATTTCATCTCTCTCTCCCACTCACACGCTGTAAATCTCTCCTGTGATCTCATGAATATTCCTTCTTGTTCCTTGCAAAACCGAAAGATGAATGCTGAGGCTCAAACTGAGACCCTTTCCGCCAAACACCCGCCTGAAGTCCAAGCAGGGGTCAGATTGAAGCATTGCGTGAAAGTGGACCTTAAATAAATCACGCAGCTGTTAAATGCGGACCAGCAATTAAGAAATGAACAAAATATTATCTGTTAAAGCCTGAGTCTGATTTATTAATCCTATAATATAATGGCGCGTTATTATTTTTGAATAGTCAAGGCATGTTACCATGAATTAAATGTTGCATGTTGTTATTTTATTTATTTATTTTTTCATCCGAGCATGATTAGAAATCAGTTCAATATCTTAACTTCAATAAATCCATATGAAACAAGTTATAAAACTTATAATAAATGAATGCGCTTGTAAAATAAATGTAAATTGAGGCTGTTGTGACTCAGAGGTGATGATGAATAAAATGACAGCATAGCATGACAAAATCATCCGATTCATCTAAAAATAAAAGCTCGATTCAAATAACACAGCTGGTTTAGAAGTGATAGTCTACTAAAAATAACAATGCTCACTATAAATAGGATAAAGCAACGGTTTCGGTTCAACTTAATGTCACGTGGGCCACGGGAGTTTTTTTGGTTATATATGTGGATCAAAAGATGTTAAAGGTGAAAGCTTTTTTCAACTTCATGACTTCAGCGTGAAAAAAATAAAATAAAAATAAATTAAAAAAAAAGGTTCGTAGCGCCATCTAGCGGTACAGAATAAAAACGTTGAAAATGTCCACAAAAAGACCTACATTTATGTATTAAATGAGTGTATTATATAGAAACACCCTAATGTGAGTTCAATAACGTATTACTGACACTAAATAAAAAACAGCAAATGCTATACTGATTTAAAAAAACAACAACGAAACGTTTAAAAGAGCAAACGAAGTCCAGTTTTATTTATTCATGAATTGGAGATCAGGATAGAAACACGTTTGTTTATTGGCTGCGGTCGCGGAACGTCACGTGGCTCAGTGACGCGCCGCCATTTTCATCCAATCAAAACAAAACCCGCGAAAACGGCCAGCGATTAGTCCTACGCTCGTTCTATATTCAAACACATTTTACAGCATCCTCTCGTTTTTTTCCCCCTTTACAGCTATTTTTAGACGTCAGTGTAAATGCTGGGTGATGTTTTCAAAACACGCAAAAAATGAACGCGACGCACGGATAAACTGTGTAACGGACGACCGAGACGACACCGATTACGAGATAGTAGACTGCCACAGCACAGCCAAAGAAACAATCGACGACAGCGCCGTTTAACTTTAAGGTGAGCCGGAAATGCTAATGTTACGAAGTGCTTTAACGTAGCTAGCGGCTGCACCGGAGAAAGCCGTTTTTATCGACGTAACGGAAACGGGAAAATTCGCTAGCCTCACACTTTACAATAAGCTCCACGCTTCAAGGTGTGCGGACGCAATAAAGAGGGAATCTTTTAATTAGGAACAGGACCGATTGCTAAAACTAGCCTACACACGAACCAAACTAGCCCGCTAGCGCTCTGTAGTTAGCGGCTAAAATGACAACAGTGGGGAAAATAGCGGGAAAAGCACAGCCTCGACTTGACTTTCCCGAATCCTATACAAAATTACATCATAACATTTAATCTATCTTGTTGCTTACCCTCTCGTTGTATTTGTGTATAGCCTATACTTTATAATGTGGAACTAGCATATTTTTATTACAGCATTTATTAATCTTCGTTAATGTCAGTTCGCGGTGCAGCAACGATAAAACTAATGCTTAAATTCACATAAATTTAAATTAGCGAAACAAGCGTCGCTCGTTTATGTTTATCGACGTGGTTAACTAACGCCAGCAATGGAAACCTTATTGTAAAGTGTTATTCGGACCTAAATTCAATTTTTGATGTTACCTTAAACCGGTTAAAACAAGCGGGATTTGATGATACCGAAGTAGCTTTAGTCTACGGGCTGCGTTACTGTAGAAACCGATTACAGTAAACCCGACTGGTAAGATAAAACGCTCCTCAGCGAGCATCTCTCTCAGAAGCCGCTCCCGCTGCCCTCCATGTCGCTGGCGAGGACGGAGCGCTTGCGCAGGACGGCGTTGCTCCTCCGGGCCTGCGGGGCCGGCGCCTGGGGCCCCGCGGGGGGACAGGGAGCTCTGTACTGCGGCAGGCCGCTCTTGGTGGTGTCCAGCTCTTCAGGGTCTCCTTCCTGAACCCTCAGAGCGGCGATCACCTCTCGATCGGAAGGGCTGAGGGTCAGGCAGCCGCAGCTGTGGCCTTCGACACCGTCTTCCTCCCCGGGGTCGTCTTCCACCGTCATGAACGCATCTCCCCAAAGACTCTCGCAGAGGTCTCGGCCGTGCTGGTACATCTGACCGACAAACACAAATGCATGTGAGAGCGCCGTTCTTCTCAAAGCCTAGATGAGGCCTGTCAGGAGAAGAAGACAGGAGTGCTACAGCGGCCTCTTGTGGCAACGCTGAGTATTAAGCCCGTAAAAGGAGATGATTTAAAGAGAGAGAAATGCGGTAAATATACATAAACATAATAGAAATACATAATAGAAAAAGAAACAACCAAAATCAGCCTGAGCACTTCAGACCGCAAAAGACTGTCCATTTATCTCATGTTTTTTGGAGTCATTTTATTTCTTTGTTTTGAATTTATAAAATATGATCATAATAGCTACTGTTCACCTTTAATTACTAAAAAATAAATCATTTTCGTTAATTGAAATCAAGCAGAAGTACAGTAAACTATAGCATATTCAATGATATTCTTCTAAATTCTTCTAAATTAACTGGGATTAAATTTTATATATATATATATATATATATATATATATATATATATATATATATATATATATATATATATACTTTTAAAATAACAAAAAAAAAAAAATATATATATATATTTATAAATATAACACAATGACTAAAGAACAGCTAAAATCAAAAAATTAAATCTGAAAATATAAAAATAAAAGGCAATTCTATTTTAGAAATGCCATGACAGTAGCCCTACTGCAGGCAGTGATAAAATAAAATAAAAATAAATGAATAAAAGGTGCATTATGAATTTCATTACAGTAAATATTAGCGTCATTAAGTGCACTCAGTCATAAACCAGGAGATAAAGTAATATGAAGCGCACAGATGTAGTTATGAGGCGTCTTAGGTCCATGTAACATTGAAAATATTGTTAAATGATGATAAAGCGTCTCGGATCTTCTGCTGATATCGTCAGTCATTATCTTCACACATCAGTGATTCACGCATGTTAATGATTCCTGAACGCAGAAACACGCATACACACACTTTCCCTCATTATTATCTGCGATTTTCACCCCTGAGAACATGTGAAGTGTGTGTGTGTGTGTGTGTTTCTGTCACTCACGCTTGTGCACATGTGACGATTATGTTGATTATGAATCCTCACTGTCAGCAGCGTTTCCATAGAGACAGTCATCTTAAATCTCTATTTACCTTCCTAATTCCCGTCACACGCAGAGCCGGCGCTTTGTGATCATATTCGCAAGAAACAAAATAACGACTTCGCGATTTCCCGCCAAAATTATAACGTCATGGTTTTAAGTGAATCACGTTGGGGGTCACATGACCAGCCAGAGTCCACATGATTTATCTCGGTATTATTTTACATCATTCCATGTCGTATAGATTGATTTTACAAGTAAAGACTTTAACATTTCCAATCCGTTAATATTACATTTAACACGGCTGGAACGTGTCTTCAGTGTTGAAGCAACAAACGGCTTTCTCTCAAGCACATCTCAGAAAATGTCACACTGATTTTCACACGTCCTGTGGTGAGAAAGAGTGACATGAACTGACACCTAGAGTGTGTGTGTGTGTGTGTGTGTGTGTGTGTGTTTCCAGCTGTGTCCAGGCCTGGAGTCACAGCTCCTCTGCTCGGTGATGTTTGTGTCGCTAACGCTAGTGCTCACCCGGAGCCGGCTAGTTAAGATCACGTGTGACTCGGATCAGATTCAAAAAATTACTTGTAAAAATACTCGAGTGTGTTACATTTATAAACACTCGTAATCAAATTATTGTTACTTTTTAATGCGTTGCACGTCGTACACGCGATTTTTCTCTTCTAACGTAATATCGGAAAAACTGAATATTTTTATGTTGCCTAAAAGTAGCCAGATAACGTTACTTAAAATGAGTAATCTATTTTACATCATTAACGTTGTACAAGTTGTAATCTTCCCAGCTCTGTGCTTTTCAGACCTCAAACACGCATTGATTAACTTCAGTCCTGACCGTCATCCTGTAGCATTTGTGCTCTGGACATAAATAATTCCTTAGGAACTGTATAGCGAGACCCCGGCAACCACCCATGCCCTAGCAACTCGTAGCAAAGCACCTAAACTCTTCAGAACACCTTAGCTGCTGTGTAGCAACATCCTGGTAATTGCGTATCAACACAAGCAATTTGGCACAAAAAATAAAAAATACTGAGAACAACATAGCAACACTCTGGCAGACATCAACAAGACTCTAGGGACACAGTGTGCCAAAAATACTCACTATCAACCACTAATCAACACTCCCAATCAAAACACTTTAGCAACTGCATAGCAACACCCTGGTAACCACAGACAACACCTTAGCATTCTTGCAATCTCCAAACACCACCCTAGCAACAAAGCAAAACACATTCAAAACCGTTCAAAGCAACTTATTAACTACTCATTAACATACTGAAAACAATTCATAAGATATACAATACCTTAGCAACTACATAGCAACATCCTAGTAGCCACCAACAACACTCTTGCAAAACAGTAAAATACCAAAAGCTAATCAAAACACCTTATCAACACACTATAAACGTTTCAAGACATAAACTAAAAGTCACTGGTGACCAGCCAGAACAGCTTAGCAAGAATGTAGCACCCCCACAACAGTGTTTTAAAAACTCATTTCAACACATTAGCTACCTCTTGACAACTATTAAAACACCATAGCAAACAGTAAGCAACACACACTGACAACCACCCACAACACCCTACCAAGAGCAATGTAAAAAAAGAACACCTTGGCAACTGCTTAGCAACATTCAGAACACCTTCTTATCATATTTGCAACACATGACAAACATACCACTTACATACACCTTAGTGGCCACCTAGCAACAAACTCAAAAGACGCATATAACTTTAAGAAAAAAAAAACTTTTGCAACTGCATAGCAACACCCTGGTAACCAACCACAACACACTAACACAGTGGCGAATATTCTTTAGAACACCTTAGCAACTGCATAGCAACACCCTGGTAACCAACCAAAACACCCTAACAATATGGTGGCAAATATACTTTAGAACACCTTAGCAACTGCTTAGCAACACCCTGGTAACCAACCAAAACACCCTAACAATATGGTGGCAAATATACTTTAGAACACCTTAGCAACTGCATAAACACCCTGGTAACCAACCAAAACACCCTAACAATATGGTGGCAAATATACTTTAGAACACCTTAGCAACTGCATAGCAACACCCTGGTAACCAACCAAAACACCCTAACAATATGGTGGCAAATATACTTTAGAACACCTTAGCAACTGCTTAGCAACACCCTGGTAACCAACCAAAACACCCTAACAATATGGTGGCAAATATACTTTAGAACACCTTAGCAACTGCATAGCAACACCCTGGTAACCAACCAAAACACCCTAACACAGTGGCAAATATTCTTTAGAACACCTTAGCAACTGCATAGCAACACCCTAGTAACCAACCACAACACCCTAACAATACAGTGACAGATACTCTTTAGAACACCTTGGCAACTGCATAGCAACACCCTGGCAACTGCTCTGTGATAGCGGGTTTTGCACAGATGAATATCACTTCAGACACGTAAAGCTCCAGCAGTGCGTGTTTATCTGATGCCTGTTATGTTACCTGTTGGTACGGCACACATCCGCCGCTGCAGTTCTGTCCGCTTGGGTCGGTGCTCCAGTCCCGAGCACATGTCATGTCCATTTTACAGGCCTCGTACCTGCAACAGCATCTAACAGCATTACCAGCAACTCGACTGATAACTGATGAAGAACTTTCTGGTGAATTTAGCTCATTACGGTCAACCTAAGCTGTTTATCACACAAGTTATGGGCACAAGATCAGGGGGCGTGGCCTCACCAGTCTCTGCAGAAGCTGTGACACAGAGGCACCGCCTTCAGGGAGGAGTCACGGTGGGGGTGTGGCCAGCGGGCAGCATCGGGAGAACAGCGGTAAAAACAGACGACACGCTTCAGGAAGGACTCGCAGCTGGTGAACAACACAAACAAGACAATCAAAACAAGAGTTCAGCTCACGTCGTCATGTAGTGGACACAACACAAACCCCTTGAGGGGAACAAGAATGAATATTTATACAGAACTTCACATAACGAAAACCATATATTCTTCTACTTAACGTCATTTATAAACATGGAAAATCAACTAATGTACTAATAAACACATTATGATAAATAAAACATGATTTGAAAATAAAGACATGAAATAAAATAATGTCACAAAAATAACAAAGAAAAATCTATTAGTAAATTACAATTTTTTAAATTTTATATATATATATATATATATATATATATATATATATATATATATATATATATAAACACATATTAAAAATAATAAACAATTTAAAAATAATAAACATATTTAAATAAATAAATCAATAAATTAACAAACTAAATAAAAATAACAAAAATTTGTTAAATAACTACCTAAATGTATAAATAAAGATTTGTGTAAACAAATCAAACAAACAAATTTGTTTACTGAAAAATATCAACATGAGAAAAAAAATTCTGTCGGCTTTATATTTCATGGGCTATTTTTAATCACTCTTTATTAGAATAAAAACAAACTTTGTTTTATTCAACACAGATATGATTAAAGCTTCTCTTTTTCAGTGATATTTTAATCAACAATATACGATTAAATGAATCAGTTTCTCTGCTTTGTTTATGTCCCCAGCAGATGCTTACAGAGGGCTGAGGACGCCGCACTTGTCCCAGTGAGAGTTGTCCACGGCGGACACAGAGCCGGACAGATCCTGGACATCCTTCTCTGAACAACACGAGTCTGGACAGAGACACAAGCGTTCACAAACTGGGACAAAGCCCTTTTAAAAAGTGACACTGAATGGACTGATCACACACTCTCCGTGTAGAGCGAGCACTGCTTGAGGTGAGGCTCCGGGCTGGGCGTGGCTTTGTGCCTCCCGTCCCGCAGACACGCCCCCTCGTGACTCATCACAGCGGCGGCCAATAGGCTCGCGAGGTGGGCGAGGCCGAGCAGAACCTTAGACACGCCCATCTTCTCCTGCGTTTACCTTTCAGCTGCAAGAAAATAATCCGGGAGGAAAAACGCTTCCATCAACAGACGTTCTTTAACATTTAGGTTCTGCTTCGTGAAACGGACCAGATGAGTTAAACACGGACAAAACTAGCCCTCGCAAGATTTTAGAATTGAATTTCCATCACAGTGCATTCACGATTTGGAATCAGTTCTATTGGAATTGAGTGGGAGAATTCAACAAAGCGCATGAATTTTACTGGATGAACAGAATTCTTTAAAATATAGACTCAGAATGAAGGACCGTATCCGACTCTCGGACTCAGAATTTTGTGCGTTTTTAGGATTATACTGAGCATGAAAATTTAATTTTAAATACAATCCGGCTGAATTTAATCAATCAAGCGACTAGTAAAAATTGTATTTTATTGGTTTTTATAAAACTAATTTGTTCATCAGGCGGCATCTTATCCAGTCTTTCTTTAGGATTATAATTAAATTAAATTAAATTACAATCAAACATGGTGATAAAATTCTGCCTAATAAACTGAAATTGTAAAAATATTAACTGATTAGCGAGAATTGGTTTTTAGCAGGATCCGTGTTTGATTCTTTAGATTTGATTCTTTAGGAGCTCTCGGTGAATCGTTAAAACAAAGTAAAAACACAAGAGGTCTGTAAACACCGAGCTTGAGCTTCAGTTCAAATCTTTCCCGTTTTGTTTGCCTGAGAAAAGCTCGAGCTACGCAAACTTCCGATCGAGTTTTAGTCGACCTCCCTGCGCTGGAGGGCTCCGGTTCGATGAGTTGAACAAATCCTAATGAAAGCATCGTTTGTAATGACAATGAAGTTCCTGGTCGTCCTGTGCTGCTCATGTTAATGTCCTTAACTGTGCCGCTGTGTCCAGACTAAGAGGATGACCGTCACAGATTTACTCCGCTGCACACAACAAACCCCTGAATGTCTTCTAAAGCACAACATGACTGTTTATACGTCCATTAAACTGCTTCATACCTGATTCTGGAGGAGTGCAGCAGCTTCTGTGATGCTCTCGCTCTGATCCACACACACTCTTTTCCTGGAGCTGTAGACGAAGGACATCTCGATGACAACGCCTCCTCCTCCCTCTCTCTCTCTCTCTCTCTCTCTCTCTCTGTCTCTCTCTCTCTCTCTCTCTCTCTCTCTCTCTCTCTCTCTGTCTCTCTCTCTCTGTCTCTCTCTCTCTGTCTCTCTCTCTCTCCTCTCTCTCTCTCTCTCTCTCTCTCTCTCTCTCTCTCTCTCTCTCTCTCTCTCTCTCTCTCTCTCTCTCTCTGTCTCTCTCTCTCTCTCTCTCTCTCTCTCTCTCTCTCTCTCTGTCTCTCTCTCTCTCTCTCTCTCTCTCTCTCTCTCTCTCTCTCTCTCTCTCTCTCTCTCTCTCTCTCTCTCTCTCTCTCTCTCTCTCTCTCTGTCTCTCTCTCTCTCTCTCTCTCTCTCTCTCTCTCTCTCTCTCTCTCTCTCTCTCTCTCTCTCTCTCTCTCTCTCTCTCTCTCTCTCTCTCTCTCTCTCTCTCTCTCTCTCTCTCTCTCTCTCTCTCTCTCTCTCTCTCTCTCTCTCTCTCTCTCTCTCTCTCTCTCTCTCTCTCTCTCTCTCTCTCTCTCTCTCTCTCTCTCTCTCTCTCTCTCTCTCTCTCTCTCTCTCTCTCTCTCTCTCTCTCTCTCTCTCTCTCTCTCTCTCTCTGTCTCTCTCTCTCTGTCTCTCTCTCTCTGTCTCTCTCTCTCTCTCTCTCTCTCTCTCTGTCTCTCTCTCTCTCTCTCTCTCTCTCTCTCTCTCTCTCTCTCTCTCTCTCTCTCTCTCTCTCTCTCTCTCTCTCTCTCTCTCTCTCTCTCTCTCTCTCTGTCTCTCTCTCTCTCTCTCTCTGTCTCTCTGTCTCTCTCTCTCTCTCTCTCTCTCTCTCTCTCTCTCTCTCTCTCTCTCTCTCTCTCTCTCTCTCTCTCTCTCTCTCTCTCTCTCTCTCTCTCTCTCTCTCACACACACACACACACACACACACACACACACACACACACACACACACACACACACACACACGTCATCAGTGAGTGCACATATCAAAGCAATAACATCCTAATATAAACAGAATCCAAACAAAGACACCTTGATAATTCATGCTAATAACAATAACAACAACACAAGAGGCTTTATTGCATGTGACCTTGTTTCTAAATGCATCTCATTACGCTCTGGTGAGGCACCCGCCGTCTGCGTTTTCTGACATCCTCCAAAAACCTGTCCCGGTGCAGTTGATGACAGTTACTGGAGGTGAATCTAGGCGGGAATTAGGATAATCTGGGACAGCGGGTAAATTGGGACGCCTAAGCTTCTTGTCCCCTTACAAGCATGTCAACAAGAACGTATTTCAAAGTCTCGTTTATTCATCTCAGAATAAGTCGCAAGAAAGAGGCGAAAAATTAAACGAAGGCTACTTTTGGGAAATCCTACTCAAAGGATGGGTGTATCTTGCAGGGTTATAGCATTACAACTATAAATAATATAAATAATACAAATATTAGTTGGAGCTATAGACTAATGTAGAACATTCATTTGGTACATTTTTCCAAAAACTGAATTATAATAGAATCTTACATTTTTCTGAAACAGTGCTGGTAACATAACGTGGTTGTCAAAGTAATCTCAAGCCAGCTAATCTGTTTGTCTCGTATATATATATATATATATATATATATATATATATATATATATATATATATATATATATATATATATTGAGAAAGCATATTCGTGATACTAAAAAGAGCCATTTGCAGTAAACAGATACTAATCGTGAGAGGTGGTGTTTTCTCTCAGCAGACGCCGAAGGCTTGTTTTGCCGGTTTTTCCGTCTCTAATCTTCCTTCTGGAATAATCCCACCTCCGTGCGCCGCTTTAAGACGTTTTTGGCCCCAAACGCAAGCCCTGTGCCCTAGTTAGAGAGCTGAGAGGATTCAGCCTGAAACACACACACGTCTCCGGGTGCCATCTGAATGGGTTATCGAGTCACGTATGTGTTGGCGCTCATGTCCTCAGCTGGTTCATGCGTTCGAGGCCTGTCAGAGCCATTCACGGCGATACAGACGCTTTCGTAAGCAGGGGCCGCGGGTCTCCGGTCGTTTTATTTTGGGTCCGAGGACAGCAGACAGAAGCTATTAGCCTTTGGTCATCTGAGCCGGAATAATAATCCTTTGTGTCAAAGCTATTCATGGATGAGCCGCCGTGTTCGTTCGGAGAGGTCACTCACATTACCACGAAGGGACCGCCGCTAATTGCGCCGCGTTCGTTCCACCATTCAGAGCTGGTTTCCCTCGGATGGACCGATTGGACGTGGTTTTCGCCGACACCGCCATGCCTAAGCTACCTCAGATACATAATGTGCCAACATCTAACTAAGCAAGAGCTAAAAGCACGGCGCCGTATAAAGGGCCTGTGATTAGCATCATCACACTCTTTGAACGGGAACGCGGTTATTGTGGTAGGCCTGTTGCGCGGAAATATTTCTGTGGCTTTACAAATTCGTAAGAACACAGCATGTCGCAAAACACCGCACAAATACAAGAGGATTTGAATAAGTAGCCTAAATTTTAACTGCGTACACGCTTTCGATCTTCACTCGAAACACCAAATCTGCAAAAATGATCTGCCTTGGACTAGTTTCGATTTCATAAAACGCTCTCAATTGCAAAAACACGTCAATAACACACGTAGAAATTAATATTGTGGCAAAGGCGTTTGCTTTTGAGGCGCGCTTCTGATATCCTGAATGCGTTGCTTCGGTTGGCAAGAGATGCATTTTTTCCTGAGCGAAGTTTTGAAATTTGCGCGCAAGCGGTTCACTGGAAAACACTGTACGGATAAGAATGTGTAACGAGTCTCATTAAAGCTACAAAAAGTCATACAGTCGAGAGAGAGGCGAGAAATCTAGGACAGACAGCCACAGGTGAATTAAGCTCCTGTCACTTTAAGAGCTAATGCGGATCCAATATATATCGTTTTCTTATTTAAAAAAAAACACTCACTGAAGACTGCTTTCATGAATACTCTCCAAGATGAGCATTTAACGCGAACATTTGTGTGTATTTGATCGTTCAAAAGTGTGTGTGTGACACGTTTTCTGCTCTCTTCAGCGCGCGTCCGTCTTCGCGCCATTTTACTTCAGTTCACGCATGTTTTTCTTGATCGCAGCTAATCTTTGATTTGAAGACGGGATGCCGCTTTGATCTTTAGGCAGTCATACCTAACCAGCATGTGCTGGTTTTTTAAATGGCAGGATCTAAAAAAAAAAATAATATATCGATATTGTTTGTTTTGCCTCGCGCCAAAGCCCAAAGCGGACGCCATAGAAATGAATGAGAGCGCTTGAAACAAAACGAGTCGCAAAATCGACGCCGATTTTATCATTGCATTTAAGGCTGTGCAAAGATTAGGGGACAATAAGCTCTCCTGCAGTTTGACAAAAGCCAAAAAAATGCTGTTTATTTAATTATTTTTTTTTTTTTTAAAGATAGATAGATAGAGAGAGGGTGTCTCTGGCTCAGGCGTCCATCCCGAGTCTGAAACGACGGTTTCTGCAGTTTCTTCACTTTTTATGAAGTCAACGTGAGTTTTCCTCGTCGCCGGAGCGCCCCCTGCCGGCAGCCTTCAGTCACTGCGGGGCGCCATCTAGCGGTGGACCCGGTCAGTGCAGCTCACTCCAGGGCATTATGACTGTTTCTCCTCAACTGTTGAATCAGAAATAGACATGTCTCTCTGTGGAACAAGAGGACCAACCTCTTACGCTAAATGTCAAAGTGCTAAAGTAAAGAAGTGAGGATTTTATTCTTTTATTCTGATTAACAATCAGCCTGCAAACGTGTGAATTAGTTTCACCCTGAAAATGTTCTGAAAGTCATTTTAGCGATTCGGCGTCATTACCACTGTATTTATGGTCCGAGCTGCTCTACTTTCATGCAATCTTTTTTGGTTATAGTCCACGTTGAAGTGAGTTTTTATTCACCCCCTCGGATTTATCTAGTTTCTAAACGGCTTTTTGTGCAAATGAATCACGATATTAGTTACTAAACCACTAACTAACATGTCCGCTAGGAAGGCAAGTTATATTAGATGCTGTCTTGAGCGCGTGAGCAATAAAGCAAAGTCAGTCGAGCTTCTTTACACAACGTATTAAAACACTTTAATGAATTCTGTACATTGCAATGGACAAACATTGGAGTGAAACAAGCGCCGTATGAAAAAATAGAGTTA
>NC_056701.1:2447165-2457165 GCF_018831695.1 Puntigrus tetrazona
AATCTAAGCGCCGAACTTCAAGACGTCGACGTGAGCATCACAGAAAACCCATACGTCACATATCCGTGACGGCGTAAATCTACAAAAGTGCAATGATTCGCTTTTATGATTCGCTTTTATGATTCGCTTTTCTACCAAGAGCTATTTTTGCCTGGCATTTCAAACCCAGCGAGCTCGAGGCCTTGTTTTACATGCCATGCGCACGTTTCAAGTGTGTTTTGTGGTGAACGATCAGCACCATGGACAGAGGCACCGCGTGCGAAACCCACGAATACAGCGCTGCTAAAGAAAACGGGCAAATTATGACCAAACTGGAGCTGTGTTTTGCTGGATCGGGAGCACGAACCTCGACGCACTGGACAGCGTCTGAAACCTTTTTAGCACCTGTGAAGCGCAACTTTCCTACATACAGTAAATGTCATATAAACAATCATATATGTCACAAAAAGACATTACAGTCGATCCTGAGATACTCGTGACATATCAATGAGTCTGTCTTCACGTCTTTTCAATATGGCAGCATGTGATGATACTAAATAGCATCTCAAAAATGTACCGCTTAAAACAGAAAAGCCGACATACATCTGTTTCTGTGTCGGATGCTCCCACGGGAGACCGATTTGTTCGCTTGGATGTTTTTGCCGAAGAACAGATGCTCCACACACCATCTGTTGTCAAAGCGCCGTGTTTCCCAAGCCTTATTCTTTATCCCAACAAATAACGTCGCTGTAAATATACAGTGCGCTGTTGATACAGCACAGATAAAAATGTCCTCGCCCTCAGGTCGTCCGAGATGTTTATTATTTAGAGATTCGGAGCGATGCGTTACTTGCTCACCAATGGACGCCCTGAAGTGAATGGGTGCCGCCGGAATGAGAGCTGATAAAAGCGCCGGAATGATCCGCTCCAGTCCATCAGTTCATGTCCGAGCGAGCGTTTAGCTTCAAAACAATGCTTTCTGGGTCTCGTCTGAATCAGGTGAGAAATCCGCACAGATTGCAAGCAAAAACAGTCGATATGTGGGTGGGGACCATCGTTATGGACTATGGACTCTCATTCCGACGGCACCCATCCGCGGCAGAAGATCCATTTATGACAAAGAAACAAACTCATCTTCTATCGGGGCTGAAATCTGTTGCTGTGTGTTGTAAACAGCGTCTGGGAGCGCTGCCGTCTGGGATCGGCCCGTCAGGCTGACCGTCCGCTCTTCCCGTACGGATGAGTGATGTCACCAGTGCTAGAAAACGCCGTTCTTGTGGCCATATGTTAGGTAAAAACAGCCAGATCGTGACCTAATCCTGCGCCGCTCGATATTATGCAACGATCCAGCAGTGCCGCAGCGAAGCCGCGAGGAGATTTAGCGCGGAATCAGGCCTTTTCCGATCCTGTCGTCCGTGCTCTTCCGTGTGATCCGGAGCTCAGCGGGAATCCAGCTCCTGATCAAAGCCATTGTGCGTCAATAGTTTCAGAGATAAACCCATCGATAGGGGGCAAATCTATTGACCGCGTTCTGCACCAGAAGGCCTGGGGGAGCAAATACAAACTTCATTAGATACAGTTTTTTGACACAGCACATAAAATGTAAAAATGTTGCATGTAAGAGACCCCCGTGCTTTAAGAAAGAGAGATAAATGATCAATCACGTTGACATATGTGCAATTGAATGCACATATGAATAAATACATTGTTTGGAGTATAAGGTGTATACTTCGAAAATGCACGAATAAATAAAATTTATATGCAAGAAACACCTAAAAATAAATAAATAAATATATATTTAAAAAAGTTACATTTCAGTTTATTTAATAATTAATTACTTCATTAAAAAAATAAAATTAACGGATAAATTAACAATTGCATTGACATATGTGCAATAAATGCACATATGCATAAATATATTGTTTGGAAAATAATGTATATACTTTAAAGATAAAAGAATAAATTAAATTTATTACAAAATAAATTTATATATTTATATTTATAAATTTATATATATATAAAAGTTAGGTTTCAGTTTATTTAATAATTAATAATTATTTCATTAAATGTATTTATTAACCCATCTTATTCCCAGGAAGTCCAGGGTCTCTGGAGGGCACCGGGTTGTGTGTCAACATCCCTAACTAGACAGGCATTTATTGACTGATGAGTGCGCGTTGGCCGAGAATTCAAACGCATGATGCATGAAACGGCCGAAATGTGCCAAAACAGCGCGCGCCGTGATTAATAACGACGAGCGCTCGAGACGTAGCCGGTGCGTTTGCGCGAGGGAGGAGCGGGAGGAGGAGACAGAAACACATCCCGGAGACAGAGAGGATGACATGAATGAACAACCCTGAGAGAGAGAGAGAGAGAGAGAGAGAGAGAGAGGGTGATGCTAAAAGGAGCGGACGCGCTCGCGGCGACTCACTCGTGTCGATCTCGCGCGCCGTCCTTTATGACGTCACGTCCAGCGCTCGCTCCTCCGCGGGACGCGAGCGTCGCGAAGCCTTCTCCAGACGCCCAGACGCTCGCTATGAGCCGGATTGTATGACGGAGTCCCGGCAGCAGCAGCAGCATCTCCTCCGCCGGACACGACATGGACGACTCGGGGATAATCAGACGCAGGCGGCTCCAGGTCAGACGTGTGTATTATACTGCGCTTCCAGAGCACGTATAGCGATTGATACCGTTGAATTAACACGGTATTCCAGCACGGTAAACATTCACCACGGCACACCATGGTTTTACGATCTGATTGGAGCGCAGAAAGATAGTGCAACCAATGGGGAGAGGCATTCTTTGAAATACCATGGTAATCCTTCAGTACCGTGCCATTACCCCGCTTTTTGTCTGGACAGGTCCCGGCCTGGTCATGTTTCGCCGATTGAATTAATAAACATTCATTACTGTGGTACATGTCAAAAACACCATGGTATTACCATCCCATTGGACCACACAAGGATAGTGAGACTCCATTAGCCCAGTAATGGAGATGATCATGGGGTGTTTTTGTAGTAAAGTGGCTTTTCTGGACGCGTACTCTAGTAATATTGCGGGTTTGGTGATGTACCTTGGTATTATTTGAAGTGCTTTGAAGTATTGCTCTGTAATACTCTCATCAGTTACCATGGTATTGATTACACAGTGATACCATGTTTTCTTGGCATCACAATGCTTTTGGACCATCAATGGGCTGCTCTTTGAAGCACCTTGAAGTAATACGGTACATGAGTGTGGTAAAGATGAGGTACTATGGTTTATATCCTAAATATCATGGTGTTACTCTCTGAACAGGCCACATAAGGGCAGTCTGAGCAATGAGGGGTGGGTTTCTGCGGAGTACCATGGTAACTGAATATGTGTCATGGCGTATGTTTTTATGTACGGTATACTGTAGTAATACCATGCTATTTAGTTGTGTTTTTATGGAATATGTGCTCTGTGGTGAATATAACTCAGCCTCTTAAATGCTGAGCATCTCTGAGCTCATTGATGAGATGTTTGTGTGTGTTTAGTGGGGTTTACCGCTTTGTCGGGATAAATGTGTGTGTGTGTGTGTGTGTGTCGACATCAGAAACTGCTCCGGTATCTAGAGTCGGACAATGACCTAAACGGTCTGATATGATATCTCTCTCTCTCTCCACATCAGCGGAGAGTCTTTCACGAGGTCTCAGACGCAATCAGAGAGAGACGGATGAACGGATTTGTATTTATTCTGCTCGTCTTGCGCACGTTAGTAAATTTAAGCCTTTAGCTATTAGTTTAATGCAAAAGAAACGATAAAGCACAAACGAGTAGTTACACGTCTTATCGGTTTTCAGGGATTCTTTGGCCTTAATGAGAATTTTGGGGAAGTGAAAAAAAAAAATAAATAAAAAATATTATATATATATATATATATATATATATATATATATATATATATATATATATATATATTTTTTTTTTTTTTTATTATTATTATTTATTTATTTTTGGGATTTTATTGTATATATATGAATATAACTAACATGCACATGCACTTTTTAGCCAATGCAAATATTAATCTTTCTGTAAACGGCCACAGAATTTGGGGTGAAACGTGTTTCATTGTCATGAAGACAATGCCACAGTGCAAAAAAAACCCCTAATGCTTCTAAAATTAGAAATTCATTTATTCGAAATATAATTGCTTGGCATCCTGTTGGAGTGTGTTTCGAACATGTGACATATTTTCGCTTGGTGTGAAAATAATTGCCCTCGACGAACGTGCGTGTCCCTCGGGCTCATCCGGTTCATCACACACACACACACACACACACACACACACACACACACACACACACACACACATTGTGTTGGATATTCAGTTAACACCCCTCCCCGCTCTGCTGCACTGTTGCTGCCATATGGTGCAACACACTGCCTCTGAGGTCAAAGGTCACTCCCATCACGCATGCATATTAAGAGCTGAGGAGGCTTTTAAGTGGCTCTAAATTAGTATTTTTCCTCATGCGTTTCCTATTTTCGGAGCTCACCGGTGTTCGTCGCTGATTCCAACCCTGCCGCAGATTTCCGCAAGTCTGCCGTTTAATTACCGGAGGCGTCCGATGCAGGTTTGCTCCTCGTGCGCGGGGGCCATTAGCAAAAACAGTTGGAGGAAATCCCGAAAACGAAGGCGCAGCGATAACTCAGGGGCTGTTTTGCGGACGCCGGCAGCGGGACGCTCTTAGGTTAATGAGGCTCAGATTATGGGGCTGGCGCGGGAAATGATGGGGTTGCACCAAATGACGGGCACGGGGCCCAGATACTGCCATTTCATTACTGCTTTTCCAGCCCGTCATCATTCAGCCGGATCGTCTGGAACTCGGATCCAACCCGAATTAAAAAGAGAAATAAAGGAGCATGTCCGTTTGAAAGAAAACGAGTCTCATCAGAGTATAAGGAACTAAACACAACACCATCAAAATACGCTTGAAGTCAAATATATAGATGATAGAAAGTTTGACGAAAAATTACGGTAAAGCTACAATAAAAGCGCATAGAGGCACGGTATATGAATACGGTAAACAGTAATATCAAAACCGTTGGCCCAAAACTTTTCGGATCCGCTACAAAACTGCAATTTTTTCACGAAAACCACCCAAAAACTGCTCTCTGAAAAAACACGGTAAGTTACTGTGGTATTAGTGTGCCTTCGAATGTGATATTGAATATAATTACGTCGCGAGTTGGAGAAGACGCTGAGCGAGCTGAACTTCATGGAGTTCATTTTCAACTCGTGACTCAGAAGTAGAAGTGGAGTGCGGCCGACGGAGCGAGCGGACGCTTCATTACCGCAGCTCAAGTGCTTTTGCTCGGCTGATCTCTGCTCAGAGTTTGGCAGCTTGTTCTCGACGGGCTCCATCTGTCCGCTCGGGTTTAACCCGGGCTGCTCTTCTCCACGGGGTTTCTGGGAAGCTTTTAAAGCATTTAAAGACGGAAAACTCAATTACCGTCTGAAACGAAACACGTGAGTCACGGTGAAACAAACAGGGAGGACAGACTCGTTAAAGCAGGCCGCGGCGCTCCGTGAATACATGAAGCCGAGACCGAGCGCGCATCATCACATCAAACCTTAGTAAACTTATCGTGGAAAAATACGTTTAATGAGAAAAGGACATTTGTATAGTTTGGTTAGTCTAAATTAAACACTAAAACACTGAATGCACTATGTGTTCGGTTTAATTTAATTTGACTTTAACTACCTGTTTAAAGAAATAACTATTATGCTAACTATTAAAACTGAACTAGAACTGAGAAAATGCTTAAAAAACATCTCAGAACGTTTGATTTTCGATTAATTTTAGTGAAATAATAATAAAAATGCATTGTGTTTTTGTAGTTTTTATTATTATTATTATTGTTATTATTATTATTATTTTGGTCGGTTTTACTTTTAATTGTTTTATTGCATCATAAATGCTGCCTTGCACACTCAGCGAAACAAAAGATGTATTTTATTTATACAAATATTTATAAGATATTTTATTAGATATATTATAATTTGCATTGTGAGCTTAATTTAATTAATTTTTTTATTGAATTAAAATCATTTTTATTTTATTTATTTTTATTTGTTTTTTTATGGGTATATTTTAGGTAGCTGCCATAGATTCAAGGTATATATTTGCCAAAATATTTACCGATATAAAACAAATCTTTTATTTATTACGTGACGTTTTGAAAGCACCGGAGCCACGAATTCTGTGTTTAAATTTGAGCGTTTTTTTTAGCGTTCTCACATTTAAATAAACTATATTTTTAACACATTGCTGATCGATTGCATGCATGTCTTTATTATACACCAGCATTATATTAATGGATCTCGCTCAAGCATGGTGTTTATGGTAACTGATTTTGTACTCGGTGTACAGCGAGGTTCAGCTGTGTGGATGCCCTTGGGTGGGTGATCTCTGGGGTTATTTACAGTGTCATTGACCCCAAGGCTCGGTCAGAGAGAGTTTAACCTCAGTCGATGGAGCCTGGACGGGCGGCGTAAACGTGTCAGCGGCACGCTAACTGTTGTCATGGAAACGCGCTCTTCCGTCGAGGATCGATACGAGAGCGCGGAGGTGCTGCGTTTGATCAGTCTGTCGAGACAAAGTGAGCGTCTTCTGCTGCCGACTAATAAGAGAGCTAAAAATACACTCGTCATATGATGAAACCTTGGTTTATTCTCGGTTCGGCTTTGTTGTGGAGTCTGTAGAGCACGCTTGAGCGGGTGGCAAGTTGTGTTTAATCGTTCTCAAAATGATCCGCAGGATCTCGCCGGTCCTGGAATGAGGCTCGCGCTTCTCTCTGCGAAACGAATTGCCTTAGGTTTTGCTGTTGGCATGTTTTGGCAGGTTTCGTCTCCGGGTTGCGTTCCTCGAGGATCCGGTTTCCGCTGGGAATGTTGTTCATTCTGGAAGATCGTCGGGGTTCAAGGACACCTGAGCCGCTCGTATCGATTGGCGATGTCTGCCGATCAATGCTAATGATATTTGCTGACTAAAGCTGCTCAGAGCTGGCTTTTTTGTTGAATAACATGCATGAAATTTAGGCCTGTGCGATGTCGGCAAAAAGTAATATCTCAGATTTTATGGACATGGACAACTGACTCCAAAGGTTTTAATACATGTACCAGTTTGCACTGATAGAAGTAAATATTTTCCAATACGTAAAATCATTTTTACACTTTATGGTGTTTTCTCCTTATCCTTTGAGTAAAATTTTTACATTTAATCAGCAAATTCAAAAAAAAAGACATTTGGGCTGTTACCAAGCAAATTAAAACCAGCATTTAGATGTTTGACGCACTGCTGAATGCAAGACGTGGATGCCTTTAGCCTGCAATCACAAATGCATGAATGCACTTCGATGTGGTAAAAATAAAATGTTGAATACTGATATTCAAAATGTTCAAAATTAAAAATGCAAGTAGGTGGCGGCACATCACTGTTAATAAATAAGTCACTGCGATTCAACCGAATCATTTAAACCATTGATTCATTCAGGATCACTGATTCATTCAGGAACGAAACACCATCATGTCGCTCAGAGAAACCAAACAGCGCTGTGGCTGAGTTTGCAATCATTTTTGTCGGTGAACTAGCAACCTGTCCTCCAAACTATACGCCCGTATAGGTAGTTTGTTCAAATCCCAGAAATACGACAAACCGTATGTACATGTGCGATTGTATATATATTGGCAACAAGACATTTTCATATTAATGTTTTATATATATATATATATATATATATATATATATATATATACTGTATATATAATGTGAAATGTCTTCTACTAACAAACTGTTATTACTAACATATTACATAACTATTACTATGCTCAACTGTAATTGACTAACACCGATAGCGGCCTGTGCGCTTTTTCGCCAGCTGACTTCTGATTGGCTGAGATGCCTGTAAAGGGCGGGGCTTGGAGAGCGATTGACGGGATGAAGCTCGTCTGATTCCGTCGCTCACGCTAACACGCAAAACGCCAAATCATTCACGTCAAGAAAGTCTCTCTCAGAGACAGAGAGTCTGTCAGAAAGATGAACGAGGGAGGATCACAGAAACCCGACGAGTGCCAAACTGTTTCAAAAACACACTTTGCATTCGTATTAATTACTCTCTCTTTTGTTTCTATGGGCAAGTCGTTCATTTTGTCCGATGCTTTTCCCATGAAGCGTGTTTGTGTTTCTTCACGAGGCCCGCTCTGATATTTCTGATCTAATTTAACGACGTGTGTGAGTTTATCCTGTCTAATCTGTTTTCTCTGTTTTCTCTGTGGTTTTTGTCTCTTTGTCTTCGGCCCAGAAGGATCTTCCTCTGCCCCGTAAAAACAGCAGGTGAGTCTCTTTTCATAATAAATAGACAAATGCTTCATTTACATTTTTTGGCGGCACTGTGGTCAGTTTTCGTAGGGCTTCGTTTAGTTTTCAGTACAAACCCAGCCCAGTGTTTTTGTAAAGCCACTGAGATATTGTTTCAGCACGTTAATCATTTAAATTAGATTTAATTTAGTCTGTTTTCACTTCATCCGAAGGTTTAGTCAGGTTTACTGTGTTTTTGTCATCAACTTTTTTTTTTTGTTTTTAGCAGGAACCTACTAAATCATTTTATATTACTGAAAATAATTAGCTTTAAATATAATAAATAAATAATAAATTAAATATATATAATAAAAATAACATTAATATATAATAACGTAATGTATAGATGTATCTGTAATTTTTATGTCTGTACGAAAATAGGAAATATTGTGTTTTAGCACAAGGCTAGCTGAGTTGAATATGTTTTTGTGTTATTGTTTCAGGTAAGGAAAACGCTTTGATGCTCTTAGCTTTAGTGTTAGTGAACTCTATTAACTGTGACTCAACCCGTCTTTCTTTGTGGGGTTTATTCTCCGCTTCTGTCCATTTCTCTAAAAGCTTTCTTTTTTCGCTCTCATTTACTTTTTTCTGTGAATCTCAGTTATATCACTGTGACCTCTGGGAAAAAACATATTGCACTTACGCTTTGAAGCACACACACACTCTCTCTCTCACACACACACACACACACACACACACACACACACACTCTCTCTCACACACACACACACACTCTCTCTCTCACACACACACACACGCTCACTCTCATGCACACACACACACACACACACACACACACACACACACACACACTCACTCTCTCTCACACACACACACACACACACTCTCTCTCTCACACACACACACACGATCACTCTCATGCGCACACACACACACACACACACACACACACACACACACACACACTCACTCTCTCTCTCACACACACACACACTCACTCTCATGCACACACACACACACACACACACACACACACACTCACTCTCTCTCTCACACACACACACACACACTCACTCTCACATCTTGTAAGCGGATGCGCTGCACCTGCTCCCCTCTTTTAATGCTCGTCTTGGTATCACCCGCTGCCCTCGAGATTTTACCCAGAATTCCCCCCTGCGCTCTGTTTTCCAGTCAAAGACAGACGTCTGCTGATGTTTGTGTTTCTGAGCGTCCGGCTGCTCTGTGCTCTCAGTCATGCAGGGCGGTGTGTTTCATCGCACTAAAAGGTGAAAAGGTCTTAAATGTGTGTTTTTCTGCCCATGAGGACGTGTCTGAGGTCACCGCTTACCTGAGTGACATCATTAGTCTAGTGAGTGTAACACCTAGTCAGTGTCGTGTTTAACGAACCTGGTTTCATGTGATGTTTCACGTGCACAGCGTTTAGAACATTATAGCGTTTGATTGAATTGAATGAAATTGTTTATCTTGCGCATTCGACCCAACGACTGACTCAAAATTAATTACATTTCCTTTTTGTTGAGTCGTATGAGTATTTTTAGTAACAAAGTCCTACGAGCATTTGTTGATTTGAATGCAGTGGTGAATAACTGATCTCTTAGCTTATAGTTTTTGTCTGGAATCCTCCATGACAGTTGTTGTTGATGAATGCTGATATT